>NC_053168.1:103633161-103836109 GCF_016835505.1 Polypterus senegalus
AAGACAACAAACATTTGGTTCAAAGTATTTATATAGAAAATGGTGGACGGAAATGACAACGAGGGAATGACGCCACCTGTAGTGGCCGAAAGTAACACAATAATGGCCGCACCAGAAGTGATGTAATCAGAGTTGACTGGAAGTGACGTCATATGGAGGTGCTGGAAGTGGTGTCATCAAGTTATGTCACTGTGCAGGGAATGGAAAGTGATGTCACGGAAGTTGCATGTGTTGTTGTTGCAGCCATTTTGGGGACCCGGAAGTAATGTAAGAGCATTCTTATTTTTCTTCTTTATTTCTGTTGGCAAAGAAAAAGAGATCAGTGAACATAACCAACTCTCTACCTCGCGCAGTACCACTTCAAACAGCTGCAAAGTTTCTTTGACTTTTTTATTTACTTCAAAATTTTCACTTTTTAAATAGTTAATGTTGACTGGGGTAAAATTCTAAGTGCCTAGCAATAAGTTTCAAAAACTTTATTTGGTCGAGGTGAATATAAACTCAAAACCAGACTTTCAAGTCACCGAAGGTAACAAAAATCATGGAGTTGCCAAACTTGGGAAACTGAATGAAAAAAAGAAGATTAATGTTTTTCATATCACTCAAATCTTATTCATTTGCTCATGCATTTTGTTGACCTGGTTACTTCAATTCAGGCCTGTTAGCCTTAGGCTGGCCCACCATAGACCACACCTCCATATACCAAGTTACCAATCAACTTCATAAAGGCAAGTGTGAGATATGAGAAGAAACAGGAAATTGACATGAATAGAAAGTTACATTAGGAGAATATGCTAGCACCGGACAGACATTAACTGATACAGCATTTGAGACCTCAAGATGCTGACCTTCTTAAGATTCCAAGGATTAATAAAATATCAGTGAAACATCGAACTTTTAAGTACAGGGCCCAGACCTGTGGAATGTTCTCCCTGCTAATATAAGAGTTGCTACTTCAGTCTCAGCTTTTAAATCTAGGCTGAAGACTTAATTTAGTCTAGTATACCCTGACTAGAGCTGCTGATTAGACAGATAGATAGATAGATAGATAGATAGATACTTTATTAATCCCAAGGGGAAATTCACATACTCCAGCAGCAGCATACTGATAAAGAACAATATTAAATTAAAGAGTGATAACAATGAAGGTATAACAGACAGACAATAATTTTGTATAATATTAACGTTTACCCCCCGGGTGGAATTGAAGAGTCGCATAGTGGGGAGGAGGAACGATCTCATCAGTCTGTCAGTGGAGCAGGACAGTGACAGCAGTCTGTCGCTCAAGCTGCTTCTCTGTCTAGAGATGATCCTGTTCAGTGGATGCAGTGGATTTTTCATTATTGACAGCAGCCTGCTCAGTGCCCGTCGCTCTGCCATGGATGTCAAACTGTCCAGCTCCGTGTTTACAACAGAGCCTGCCATTCTCACCAGTTTGTACAGGCGTGAGGTATCCCTCTTCTTTATGCTGCCTCCCCAGCAAACCACCGTGTAGAAGAGGGTGCTCGCCACAACCATTTGATAGAACATGTGCAGCATCTTATTGCAGATGTTGAAGGACGCCAGCTTTCTAAGGAAGCATAGCCAGCTCTGTCCTTTCTTACACAGAGCATCAGTATTAGCAGTCCAGTCCAATTTATCATCCAGCTGCACTCCCAGGTATTTATAGGTCTGCACCCTCTGCACACAGTCACCTCTGATGATCAGGGGGTCCATGAGGGGCCAGGACATCCTAAAATCCACCACCAGCTCCTTGGTTTTGCTGGTGCTCAGTTGTAGGTGGTTTGAGTCACACCATTTAACAAAGTCCTGAATTAGTTTCCTATATATCCTCCTCCTGCCCACTCCTGATGCAGCCCACGATAGCAGTGTCGTCTGCAAACATTTGCACGTGGCAGGACTCCGAATTGTATCGGAAGTCTGATGTATATAGGCTGAACAGGACCGGAGAAAGTACAGTCCCCTGTGGCACTCCTGTGTTGCTGACCACAATGTCAGACCTGCAGTTCCCGAGGCGCACATACTGAAGTCTGTCTTTAAGATAGTCCACGATCCATGCCACCAGGTATGAATCTACTCCAATCTCTGTCAGCTTGTACCTAAGGAGCAGAGGCTGGATGGTGTTGAAGACACTAGAGAAGTCCAGAAACATAATTCTTACAGCACCACTGCCTCTGTCCAAGTGGGAGAGGGATCGGTATAGCATATGGATGATAGCATCCTCCGCTCCCACCTTCTCCTGGTATGTGAACTACAGAGGGTTGAGGGCGTGGTGGACCTGTGGCCTCAGGTGGTGAAGCAGCAGCCACTCCATGGTCTTCATCACATGTGATGTCAGAGCGACAGGCCAGAAGTCATTTAGCTCATTAGGACATGATACCTTTGGGACTGGAGTGATGCAAGATGTTTTCCAAAGCCTCGGGACTCTCACCTGTTCCAGGCTCAGGTTGAACATGCGCTGTAGAGGACTCCCCAGCTCCAACGCATAGACCTTCAGCAGTTGTGGGGATACTCCATCTGGACCCACTGCTTTGCTGGCACAAAGTCTCCTCAGCTCTCTGCTTACCTGGGCTGCTGTAATTGATGGTGAGTGGAAACACTCTCCTATGCTGGTATCAGCAGAAGGAAGGATGGAGGGTGCAGTACTCCGAGGTGAGAGTGGGTTAGGGTGGTCAAACCTGTTTATGAAGTTGTTCATCTGGTTTGCTCTCTCCACGTCTCTCTCAATGGTGACACCCCGTTTCGAGCTGCAGCCAGTGATGATCTTCATCCCATCCCACACTTCCTTCATGCTGTTATTCTGCAACTTCTGCTCCAGCATTCTCCTTGGAGTTCCTTCTGCACGTGTTTGAGCTCATGCTGATCACCGCCTTTAAAAGCCCTTTTCTTCTGGTTCAAAAGGCCCTTGATGTCACTTGTAATCCATGGCTTGTTGTTAGTTTAGCAGCGTACTTTTCTTACTGGAACTACAATGTCCATACAGAAGTTGATGTAGTCAGTAGTGCAGTCAACAACTTCCTCAATGTTCTCACTATGTGACCCCTGCAGGATATCCCAGTCTGTAGTTCCAAAGCAGTCTCTCAGAGCCTGCTCTGCCTCAGGGGAGCACTTCCTGAATGACCGTGTGGTTCATAGAGCGGGCATACTGCATTTCTGCTTGTTAGTTTGTACAGAAATATAATTATCACAACATTTATAAAGCATTAGCAAAATACCCGCGCTTCGCAGCAGAGAAGTAGTGTGTTAAAGAAATAATGGAAAAAAAAGGAAAAATTTAAAAAATAACGTAACATGATTGGCAATGTAATTGTTTTGTCACCATTATGAGTGTTGCTGTCAAGAGGCATTTGAATTGAAATGGGAGATCAGAGGGTATATGTTTCTCCTTGCTTCGCGGTTCTGTACTGTTTTTTTGTTTATTTATTACGATTGCTATTGTTATTGTGTAGCTATTTGAGACTTACTTTACTGTTCAGGTACCCATTTCCTTTATTTAATCCGTGCCTTGTACGCTATTTTTTGTTCGTTTATTACGATTATAGATATTTATTGATTCCCTTCTTCAGCTGACTGCCTGCTCATATAAGGCGCTCCGCTGTTTTTTTGTGAAGCAGCCTTTACACAGCTTCTCCGCTGTTTTATAAACGAACAACATATAAGGCCATCCTTTATCCTTGCTTTGCCAAGGAAGCTGCCTTTTTATTTAATCCACGGGTTTTCCGCTGTTTTATTGTTCATTTATTATGATTGTTATAGTTCTCTTTATATAGCACGTTGTCAGTTCAGCACTCCGGTTGTAATATGACGAAGCTGCGCGAGCTCACTCTAGAGAATGCAACGTATAGTTGTCCAGAAGAAAAGCAATCTTGCCTGAAATCAATGGCAACCTTTTGTAGGGTCTGTCCCTGAGACTTATTACTTGTAATCGCGAAGAAGAGCCTTACTGGAAATTGGAGGCATTTGAATTGAAATGGGAGATCAGAGGGTATAACGGGGATGCGAGGAATACATTGAGTGTGGAGAAACTCTAGAGACAGCGTGTGTATTAACTTGTGGATTTTTCTGTGAGTATTTGGTGGCAGCGTGACAAAGTTGCTTATGCAAGACCGCGTTAGCTGTGGTGCTCAGATCGGAGCATATTCTTTTCCTACCTTATCAATTGTGTGATGTGTTTTTGAACAGGTTTGATGCATGGAAGTGATCACTCGTACTGCGTTCAGTCAGTTCACGTGAGCTGCTCTCTTTTGTGAGGTTGCGATGTCCACGGCTTCATTTAATGTTAGCTAAGACCCGGCACTTAAAACGTTTCTCGCTACAGCAATTTCAACTCCGTTATAAAGTGATCCAAAGTCTCGTTTATACTTCGTGTCTTCTCATTAAACTTGTACCTCGCGAATAAAGTATTTGACGAAGGCATGACAAATGGCAGCGGGAGCGTGTCCATAAACTTAATTTAAACTTACGGTTTACACTGTGCTTTGTTTCCGCAGTAGCTGCACTTATGAATAAGCTTGTATGCATTTTTCTTCAGCGCTCTTTGGAGCTCTTCCTTGTTTTCTACGTACTGCGTTCACAGTCAGTTCATGTGATTACGTGAGAGGTGTGTTGATTTGACACACAACTCCTCCCCCCACGGCCATCGAGCTAAAGTCCATCACAGTATATGGAGAAAAATAGGTTCCAGTTATGACCATTACGTGTAGACTTACAAAATGAAATCTGCCCAGCTTTTGTAAATAAGCTGTAAGGAATGAGCCTGCCAAATTTCAGCCTTCTACCTACACAGGAAGTTGGAGAGTTAGTGATGAGTGAGTGAGTGAGTGAGTGAGTGAGTGAGTGAGTGAGTGAGTGAGTGAGTGAGTGAGTGAGTGAGTGAGTCAGTCAGTCAGTCAGTCAGTTAGTCAGTGAAGGCTTTGCCTTTTTTTAGTATAGTTTATTCTGTTTCTCTTCTCAATATCAGGTTGTGGCAGTTGGTGCCACTGCTGTCCAGCCAAGATATTCTCCTGAGTATGGAAAGGTCTTCTCAGATAAAGGAGCATTGGAATCATTGGATGGAAAGATTCTCTCATCAGCCTGGGCCGCCAGCACAGACACCATTATAGAAAACCCAGGAGTGGGTAGGCTGCCACAGTCTCCAGCACTGTGTCTTTATTTTTGACTTGTGCCGTTTTAACTGTTGTCAACTGACTGTAGCTCATCAATTAATTAATGGACTGTATGACATCTAGGGGGTGCCACTGAGCCACAAACCTCAGACACAATTGTACATACAGGTTGTGACAGATGTCTGGGGATCTTGCCCAGCCAGGAGGCTGATATTTTGGAGCAGATATGCACAGGACATGTGCCTCCCCTGGTGTGCTAGATGGCAGCCCCCCCGGGTTGCAGTGGCACTTCAGATTACTGAAGGACTCTATGGGAGATGTGGTTTGGCCCAGCCCTGTTGCATTCTGTACGGGCCACCAGGGGAACATGCGGAAGCCTTCTTTGGGCTTCTACCACATCTGGGAGTGATTCCAGGCCTCCCTAATAAGCCACCTGCAATACTCCTGGGTGTAGCTTAAAAGGAGCCACCTCACTTCATTTAGGAGCCAGAATCTGGAGGAAGAGGACTAAGCTTGCCAGAGAAGGAGTCTAGGCAGAAAGAGGAAATGGAAGAAAGAAGAAAAGAAAGTGCTGTGTGCTGTATGTATTGTACTGTGCTGCTTGTGGGAACAGTTTGGGAAGCATTCTCACTGAAAATGAAGTGTGTTGTGCTTGAACTTGTGCCCAGTGTCTGCTTGTGCCGGGTTTGGGCAGATGGAGCACCCCTGTGTGGTCACAAAATCCTAGGTTCATAATCAATGTTATTTAACAAAGTACCTTTCCAAACACTCCTTTTCCAATTTCTCGGCACAAACAAATCCTTTCTTTTATTTTCCTTTGATCTCTTTCTACTCTTTATTCCACCCAGATGAGTGTTGCCATACTACCCTCCTAACTCTGACACACTGGGCCAACCCGGAAGTACTTCCGGTGCTCAATCTGTTGCCTCCTGGAAGCACTTCCTGGTTAGGCAGGACCACCCTAGTCAGTCACCACTTAATTCCCTCCTGGGGGCCACCACAGAACCCAACAGGGCAGGCACATGGGACCATTACTCCCATGCTGCCCTGTGAGGGTCAGTCAAGGGCCCCATCTGAAGAGATGCTACCACACATTGTATAGGAGAACAATCTGCCCATAGCAGGCAGTTCCCCACTGTCTCGTATTTCTGGCCTCCTGACAGGGACAGGAACTGCCAACCAGTCTGGCCAGATTGCTTCCCCAACCACAATGTCCATCCGCGCCTGCTAGAATACCAGCTATGGTGCATCTGCTGCAGCATCCCTTCGTGTTTACCCCCTGGCACATAAACCCATCCCTCATTTTGGCTTCCATTCCAGATAAGGGAGCAGGGCCCATCCCACCTGGGACCCCGGTCAGACCTTCATAACAGATATTGCTGGTTTCCATTTCAGTTTAATCAGTTCTGCCTTGTTCTTTTGTGTGTTTTAACAAATCTACATTATAAGTGTACCAGTTCTGTATTTAGCAATTACTTTTATTTTAACTGAGAATTGTTCACAATGCTCTGCCTACAATCAATGAAGACTGCAATACAACAAATAACTTGAATTGTATTGTTTTAATTTGATCTCTGATGCCTTGTGGTGGTATGGCTAATTGCTGTACAACCAGAAAATATTACATTTATTTAAAAAAAAAAATTAATAAATTTTTTAAAAGTATTGTTGGGTGGCATGCTTTTTCATAGCTCCTGGTAGAAAATTGTAACTCGGACAATTAAAGTACCTAAAAAAGGAATTCACCCCTTTGGACGTTTTCACATTTTATTGTTATACAACATTGAATCTTAGTTGATTTAATTTGGATGTTTTTGACACTTGCACTTTAATGTCAAAATGAAAACAGATCACTGAAAACTCGTATAAGTTAATTACAGGTATAAAACACCAATAAATTGATCTCATAGTATGCAAGTCAGTATTTAGTAGATGCACTTTTGGCAGCCATGGAAGCACTGAGTTTGTGTGCATAGGTCCATATCAGCTTTGCACATCTGAACACTGCAATTGTTTTCCATTCTTCTTTACAAAATTGCTAAGGCTCTGTCAGGTTACATGGCAATGGTGAGCAAAGAGGCTTTTTTCAATTCCAGCCAATTCTTAATTCTGAAATCCCTCCAAGACAATCAATATTGTTGTTTTTATGCCATTCCCATGTAGCTTTGGATTTGTGATTAAGGTTGTTGTCTTACTGGAGAAAAACAATCTTCTCTCATGTGTAGTTTTGTTGCAGGCTGCATGGGTTTTTCTCCAAGATATCCCTGTCTTTTGTAACTTCACCATGACCATGCTTCATAGTGAGGATGGCTTGTCTTTGATATGCCAACACAGTATTTAGGCTCATGGCCAAAAAGCTTGGTTTTAGTCTTATTCTTCCACCTGACATTTGATCTTCCATATTCCTTTTGTCAAACTGTAGCCAAGATGTTTTAACAGTGGCTTTCTCTTTGCCACTTTCCCATAAAGTTGCAGCTGCTGAAGCACCTGGGCAACATATATTGTATGCACAGTTACTCCAAACTGTGGATTGTAACTCTTTCAGAGTTATCATAGATCTCTTGGTGGCCTCCCTCATTCAGCCCGTTCTTGGCAGATTACAGCTGTGCCATAGTCTTTCCATTTCTTAATGGTTGATATAATTGGACTCCAGGGGATATTCAGTGACTTGGGTCATTGAGTAGGTTAGGCCTCCTTACTGACTCACCACAAGTTGGACCATCCAGCTTCAGGAGGATTTATACCATAATCAATTGAAACCCCTCAACTCCTGACAGGAGATCTTCATTGAACTAATGACGTGACTTCTAAAGGTAATTGGTAGTGCCACTGATGATTTACGAGATTCATTTTAAAGAAGGTAAATACTTATGTAATTGATTATGTTGTTTCTTAATGTTGTGCTCGTCAGAGGGAATGATGGGTTGAAAGAGTAGATAAATGTTGGGGAACAAACCCAGCCATCCTCACTTACTTCCAAATTTAAAATAAAATAACATGCAGTGACACGAATACAAACAAAAACATTGCCCTCTGGCATTCTCTCTAATAAAACCACTGCCTATTAAGGCTTCCTCGGTCACTTTTCTCAGGATTTGAGGGATATTCAGGTTTCCAGTGAGCAAGTGATTCCTCCTTCCGGCTGGCTGATTTTTATGGTACTGGGACTGGAAGGGGTGGAGTCAGTTGACCTCATTGGGTGGTTTCTTGTCACTGTAGAGGTAAAGGAAGATGACACAGCAGCAGTGCCTCCACTTGGTCCACAGTGAAATTACATACCCGGAAGGAACCCAGAGTGTGACCCTCTGATGGGTACGCATGACAGAATATAATTAATTGTGTTCACTTTGCAGAGATATTTTTTCATTTTTACATTAAAGAGTCTTTTCTTTGTTGATCAATGTGAAAAAAGCCAATTATCTAATGTCCATCCACCCATTTTCTTATCCTGGTTATACTGGTTATATGGGGCAGGGTTACAGAGAGGCTGTAGTCTATCACAGCAAGCATTGGGTGTCAGGCAGGATCAATCCCAGGAGCAGTGTACACACACACACCCTAGAGCCAGTTTAACAATTACAATTCCCTTAACCTGCATGTAAAATAAAAATATGCAAAAACATCCAAGGGGGTGGATACCATTTTTAGGGACTGTACCTGTGAAGATTTTGCAAAATCTCATGTGTTCGACTGGCACCCCATGTACTGCAGATGGGTATTTTTCTGTATCTGATGTTGCTGGGATAGGATTTGACCCAGCTAGCTTGAATCAGTGGATTTGATTATATTGTAGATAGATGGATTGATTGAGTAGTATCTTTATCTTGCTGGAAGGAAGATCAGGTAGGTGTGTATTTATTTATTTTTTTTACTTATTTGCTTGTATATTTTATCCTTTGAAGGAAATGTCATGAACCAGAAGTAAATGCCTCCATTATTCCCCATTCCCACATGCACTCAAGAAGTGCTGTCCATTTTTTAATCAGCCCTCTAAGTAGAGCCTGATTGATTTTGCTCTCTTGCATGTTTAATTACATCAACAATTCCCAAAGCCAGCAGTCTCGTTTCGAAGAGTGTCAGTGAGATACATTTGAGTCACAGCAGGATCGCAGCTAAGAGGCTGAGTTTGCTCACTTGCTTACACACTTGCATGCCGCCTTTCTCTGTTTCACTCATGAGCAGGAAAAGAAAATGGAAAGAAGTGACAGCGGCTTCAGACTGCAGTACCAATCAATTTATATTATATAATGTCTTTCATGTTGCAAGTCATTTAGAGAGATTACAAGTGATGCAATTGTCCAGTTTTAGACCAGTAAGCAGGTTTTAGTTTCTCATTTGAGCCCAGGACTTCTTCTTCCTCTTCTTCTTCTTTTTTCCCCACTTCTATGTGAGGATGATGTGCTTGATCAACCTTCTGCAAAACAGCTCTGTCCTGCACCTCCTCCTTTTCTTTCCCCTTCCCAGTCTTCTTTAAATGCTTCTTCTAGAATAACTTCTTCAGCCGAACCGCTCCATGGCCTAGTAGTTCTTGTTCACTTTCCACAGAGGTAATTTCCCAAAGACGATTGGATTAATTCCATCATTACGGTGTTGTCTGGGTTTTACAGCCGGATGCCCTTCCTGACCCTAACCCTCTCTATTTATCCAGGATGGGGACTGGCACCAAGTTGGGCTGGTGGAGCAGGGAGGTGGTCTGTAAATACAAATTGATTTTTGGCTTCTTTACTCTAGGATACTAAATCCAATTATCAATTGATTAACAGAAAAAAGATGATTAAGATATGTTTTTTTTTAATACGTTTTCATTGATGCAGTATTTAAAGAAAAGGCACAGATGTTAATGTTGTTACACAACTCCAGGTCATCATGCACAGAGTTAGCATGTTGCCATGTATCTTTTCTCTGGTTCACTGGTAAGTGTAAATTGACTTGCTGTGAGAACTGGCATATGCATGAGTGGGATCTACAATGCATCTGTGTCCTGTCCAGAACTTATGCCCCATGTTGACTCCTCCCAAGCCTATAATATCAGGTAAGTGTGCTCAGAGAATGGATGAATGGATGGTGTAAAAGCTGATATATCCAAAGAATTGATATGCACAAATGTTAATGAAGCTGTGTCCAGTCTAGTACATGCTGCCCTACTGTGATACCAATTATAATATAAATTGAACTCCACAACAACGGAAAAGAGTTGGGGACCATCCCCATATAATGTCAAATGGACAATAAATGCAAAAATGCAATAATTCAGATCAAAATACTTTTACAGCAATTGACAATGATGCATTATATTCATCAAGAATCATACAATATTTATCCAGAACACAGGGACACAGTTGGAAACTTGTAAAGGGTAAATTTTACACAAACATTAAGAAGTTTTTCTTTACACGAAGAACAATAGACACTTGGAATAAGCTACCAAGTAGTGTGGTAGGCAGTAAGACGTTAGAGACTTTCAAAACTCAACTTGATGTTTTTTTAGAAGAAATAAGTGGATTGGACTGGCGAGCTTTGTTGGAATAAATGGCCTGTTCTTGTCTAGAGTGTTCAAATGTTCTAATTAGACAAGATGGCATTTTATACTGTGGAAAAATGGCTGACAGAAGTGAATTTATATCATGTCATAGCAGTCAGATGGAAGTGACATCATCATTGGGTGCCGGAAGTGATGTGATGCTGGAAGTGACGTCATCGATGTGGAGCCGGAAGTGACGTCATGTCGAAAGTGCCAGAAGTAACGTCATGGCGAGGACACCGGAAGTGACATCATCATCGGGAATCAGATGCGGAAGTGACACTTGGCAGCCATCTTGGGAACCCGGAAGTATGGAAGGTATGTCATATTTCTTGTTTTTGTCTGACAAGAGAGAAAGGCATTAGTACCGTATATCAACCCCTTATCTCGTAATATTTCACTCACCGGGCTTGTTGACTGCCTCCTAAGCGCACGTGTGTGACACAATGAAACAATAGAAGTGAAGGCATATCTTCTAAGGCTTCACCTAAACTCTCTTCTTGAAGAGCTCATCTAATTCAAAGTAGCATATGTTGTTAGTGAAATATGGATCTTGCTCTTAATATTTCATTGAGATAAGAGAGCTCGCCCTACGGACCCATTAAAACCTTTTCCAGCAGTCTCCAGAGTCCTGGGCCCTTTTTAGCCTTTGCTACCTAAGAAAAGCAAATTATTTTAATATATGTTATAAGTGACTTTTAAAGATCTCAAACCTCACACCAGTCAGATTTTAATCCATTGGATGAAGAGAGTGGGTGTCTAGCAATTGCTGGTCCCAAGAACTTGAGATCATTGACATTAGTGAAGATGGCCTGTACAATGATATGGCACAAAATTTTGACTCACAAAACAAATGGTAACTAGCAGGGGAAAGGTAGGTGGGGCTGTCATCACTAGGGGGTGATTTCATTAGATTTTTTTTTTTTTTTTACATACTTTGTTAATCCCCAAGGGGAAATGGAATTTTTGCTTGACCTTTGTGGATCAGAGAGCAGGGTCAGCCACCTGGATGATAACTAATGTAACATGATCTGTCCAGGATAAGGCATTCTATCAGAAATAATGTTGCCTCATGCCGTAGACCTGGTAAATATGATGATCTCCTGTTTATTGCCAAGTGTTCATCATTAAAAATTGAGGAGTTGAAGCAGCTGGGAGCTGTTTTGTGTCCTCAGGGCTGTATTGTCCAAACCCACTCTGTGTGAAGGAACAAGGGCAGCTAACATTCCTGAAAGAAGCACATTACATATGGTGCACACCGGGAAGTTGTCCTCACTGAAAAGTGCTACACAAATCCAAATGAAGGTCAGACCCTACTGGGATCTGCTTTACCCAATTGCATTTTATATACTTCCTATGATTATTAAACAAGGTGCCAGAGCCTCCTTGCACTGCCCGTCATCCACGCTCACTCTGCTGCTGTATGTGGCAAGTCTTTTGTGTGTAGCCAAACAGCAGAGACCTTCGGAGCAGCCCTGAGGCTTCATAATCAGTTTCCTGTGCATTTGAGAGCCATTATTGCCTCAATAAGTGACAGAATATTTTCCGAGTCTCTAAAAATTCTGTAAGAGTGGAAATGATGATGTGACCCAGCTGAGGAAAGCAAACTGTTCCATGCAATAAACTTATTTTTATTCAAACTTTTATTGGCTTATGCAGACATTCATTAGAAATGAATGGCAGATTTATCCCCAAAGGGCACTTGAAGCGTCCTCCAGAAAGCACGGCACACACATCTGTGCAGAATCTTGACGAAGGAGACCTTAAAGTTTTAAAGGAAAAGCAAAGCTGCAAGGATTTGGGGGCAGGGAAGGAGTTGGAGACTTTATTCATTTTATCTTGCTTTATTTTAAGTGAGTATGGATAAATGAAGAATTAAGTACCAACAGCTTACAGGCAGATGTGGACACTGTTTTGGCATTTGTTACGTATTACTTAATAGATAAAAGTAAACCAGCATGTCCTTGAAAATGAGTACATTTATAAATTACTAACAAGATGTTGATTAGTGGGAAGCACAGTGACACAGTGGTCAGCGTTAATGCTTCAGGATTTAAGCATCCTGATTTCAAATTCTCTGCCTAGTTATGAACTACACAGGATCTCCATTGGTACTCTGGTTTTCAAAAATGCAAGGGCATGTGTGTGAATTGGCCTAGTGATTGTCCAACTCTTTCCTGCTTTATACTCAAATTGCAGAGTAGCCTCTAGTCAATAGCAACCCTGAATTCAATTAAGCATGTTTGAGAATGGGATTTTGACCAGGGCTTAATTTTTGATTTTATCTATTGTGACAGATAGGGTATGCCACTGAGCCCCAAACCATGAACATAACCAGCATCAATACAGGCAATACAATATGGTTCCAAACACATGTTTTTATTATAAAAATACCTCAAAGAGATTTCTCCTACAGTAGCAACAATAAATTACAATGCTTCTTTGTCCCTTTACTTCTCCATCTACCTCCCTCCAGTGAGTGTTGCCTGTTTTCCTCCTGACTCTGAATCCCTGAAGGTTGCTGGACAGCTTCTGCTTATGCTGCGGATGTTCTACATGTGGCGAGTGCCCTCTTCTATGCGGTGGTGTGCTGGGGTGGCAGCATAAAGATGAAAGACGCCTCATGCCTGGACAAACTTGTTAAGAAGGCAGGCTCCATTGTAGGATTAAAGTTGGACAGTTTAACATCTGTGGCAGAGCGACGGGCACTAAGCAAACTCCTGTCAATCATGAAGAATCCACTGCATCCACTTAACAGTGTCATCTATCTATCTATCTATCTATCTATCTATCTATCTATCTATCTATCTATCTATCTATCTATCTATCTATCTATCTAGTCTGATGGAAGCAATTTTTGGTCAAGCAGAAGTCCTGAAAAACAGGAATCATGAATCCCTGCAACACTCCATGGTGGAACTCATGGGACCCTGCAGGGCTGACTTATGGCACTACAACTCCCATCATGCCCTGCAGATATCCACATGGTTATAGAGGACTTGGGATGTTGCCATCTAGCTGGTTGAAGAGAAACATATTCCAAAAAACAAGCCTTTCTCTATTGCTCCTTTGCTTTATTATGGAACCCTTACCCAGACTGGATGCAAGTCCATCACTGTCCTTCCATTCTGGTAACCCTTCTGTGCAAAGGTCCTGCTTTTCTTCTGGGTGGAATGAGGGATAATCATGCCTGGCACTTGTAATATATATAAGAATTTCTTTTTCTTTACTTTTCCAAAGCTTTTTAAATTTAGTGTTGTGGTGAGCTGGAGCCAATCCCAGTGGCACCAGGCTAAAGGCAAAATGAAGTTCTCAAAGAGATTCCAGCCTATAGCAGGATTAACAAAATATATATAAATAATTTGTTAGTCCTGCTATAGGCTACATAATCTATCTATCTAACTATCTATCTATCTATCTATCTGTCTGTCTGTCTATCTATCTCTCTCTCTCTCTATTCAGCATTTTTGCCTAGCATCAATCCAAAAGGCAACAAAGTATCTATATATATAATTCACTAAGGGCTCTCAAGACAGCGAGCGCAAGCAAGACAGAGAGCCACGTCCGCCAACTCTAAGACCATGGGATACGCTCAACAGAGCCCCTCCCGCCAACTTTAACCCTCCTCCCGTGTCATGGGATATGCACGACAGAGCCCCGCCCACCAACAGTAACCCTCCCCCTGCGTCCACCGTCACTATCGAGGCATGTGCACTGCCTGCTCATTTGCCCACCAACAATAACTCAGTCACTTTCATCTGTGCTACAGTCCACATGAGAGAGACACACGCATAGGCACGGGAGAGAGACACTCACAAACAGGCGCACGAGAGAGACACTCACAAGCGCGCAAGAGAGACACACACACAGGCGTGCGAGAGAGACACACACACACAAAGGCACACTAGAGAGACACACACACACAGGCACGCAGGAGAGACACACACACACAGGCGCATGAGAGAGACACACACACAGGCGCATGAGAGAGACACACACATACAGACACGCGGGAGAGACACACACACACAGGCACACTAGAGAGAGACACACACACAGGCGCGCAGGAGACACACACACACAGGCGTGCAGGAGAGACACACACACACAGGCGCACGAGAGAGACACTCACACACAGGCGCACGAGAGAGACACACACACACAGGCGCATGAGAGAGACACTCACAAACAGGCGCACGAGAGAGACACTCACAAGCGCATGAGAGAGACACACACACACAGGCACGCGAGAGAGACACACACAGGCGCGCAAGAGAGACACACACACAGGCGTGCGAGAGAGACACACACACACAAAGGCACGCTAGAGAGACACACACACACAGGCGTGCAGGAGAGACACACACACACAGGCGCACGAGAGAGACACTCACACACAGGCGCACGAGAGAGACACTCACACACAGGCACGTGAGAGAGACATACACACAGGCGCATGAGAGAGACACACACACAGGCACGCTAGAGAGACACACACAGACACGCGGGAGAGACACACACACAGGCGCATGAAAGAGACACACACACACATAGGCGCGCACGTGCATTGTTGCAATGTAACTTTTCTTGGTTGTTTATTAAATTACGGATTTTTCAAATGTTCATTTTTTTCCCTGTGCTTAAAATTCATTAAAAAAAGTGTTTTTAGCAAGTGGTTTGTTGCGCTATAGCGCAAATTCTTGCAGTGTTAGTTTTCTCTGTTGTTCAAGGTTTTCTCAGTGTTATTCAATGTTTTACATTTAGTTTACTATTACGCTGTGCATTCTATGGTATAATTAACTATATTTGTGCTTAAAAACTTAAAAAAATATATATTTACATACAGTTTGTATGGTCTGGAATGGATTAATTGTATTTACATACAATCCTATGGGGGAAATTACTTCAGTTCACGACCAAATCGGTTTACGACCAGAGTTTTGGAACGCATTATGGTCGTGAACCGAGGTTCCACTGTATATATAATCGACTAAGTCGCCCGACCATGGGGTATGCACGATAGAGCCCCGACTGCCCACTCTAACCCTCCTGCCGTGTCATTGGGAATGCAGGACAAAGCCCCGCCCACCAACTCTAACCCTCCTCCCGCGTCCTCTCTCGCTCTCGAGGCATGCGCACTGCTTGCTCATGTGCCCGCCCCCAACGTGTCACCAAACACATCCTCACTCGCTTTGGTTTGTGCTACAGTCCACATGCAGCTGTGAGCCATGTTGACTGTTCACGTTGATAATGATGCGTCGTATGCTAGTATCTAATAACAAAGAAGCTTTGGCTAAAGTCTAATGATCATAGTTATCAGATTTATGGCCTTATGTTTTTAACACTTGGGTAAATAGAGGTACAGTGGAACCTCGGTTCACGACCATAATTCGTTCCAGAACTTTGGTCGTAAACCGAGTTGGTCGTGAACCGAAGCAGTTTCCCCCATAGGATTGTATGTAAATACAATGAATCCGTTCCAGACCGTACAAACTGTATGTAAATATGTAAAAATATGTAAAGATTAAGCACAAATATAGTTAATTACACCATAGAATCCACAGTGTAATATAAACTAATGTAAAAACATTGAATAACACTGACACAAAACACCCAGGCTCCCTGATCAGCTACAGGAGCTGGCTCGCTCACGCGCTCTCTCTCTGTGTAGCGCGAGCGCACAAACACACACACACACACACCTATCCGTCCCCCCAATCCCTTCCCTATCAGCTGCCCAGCTCTCTAATCTCTCTGTAGCACGTGCTCGCACAGCATTTTTTTAAAAATGACTTTTAAGCACAGCAGAAAAAAAATTCTGAAGCGCTTGCAAAAACCAACTCACCAGCAAACAAAAAAGTGAGATTGCAGGAGATCATGCTATTAAACCTAAAGCCTGATCGCTGTAAACAATGTTTTTAAAATGAGTTTTAAGCACAGCAGAAAAAAACATCGCACAAATCCGAACTTCATTTAAAACCAACTCGCAAGCAACCAAAAAAGTAACATTGCAACAAATCACACGATGAAGTCCTCCATGTAAACAATTTTTAATGAGTTTTAAGCACAAGGAAAAAGCGAACATTTGAAAAAAGAGAAATGTAACATCGCACCTAATCGCGCTATGAAAAACTCCATCTGTAAACATTTCATGAGTTTTAACCACAAGGAAAAAGCGAACATTTGAAAAAGAGAAAATAACATTGCAACAAATCGCATTATGAACTAAAAAAATTACTTTTGAAAAATCCGTAATACAAAAACCACCAAGAAAACTAACCTTGCATGAAACGAGTTCTGGCATGAAGTGTTTTCCTTCAGGTGTTTTCTCTCTTGTGATTTCTTGGGTTTCTGGTGCTTTTAGCTGTTTAGCTGGTGGGAGTGAAAGCCTCATGCAGCCATTCCAAAAAGAACGTTCTTGTGACCCTCCACATTACTGGCAGTCTGGCTTTGTTTACATTATGCTGCTTGAAAGCACGAGGGTTCTCCGATTGGTAAATGAGTAAACTGGTAAACATTTTTTCCACCTTTTGTAATTTCTTTCTTTCCTTCGATTTCAATTTTCTTCAAAACTTTCTTCTGACCACTCTCCACTTGCTTAGAAGCCATAGTTAACTGCAAAAGCACACGAAATACTGTAGAGCACAAAGAGAGTGCACGTCTTATTGAAAACAATGAACAAGGAGCGGCTTTGCTTAAATGAAAAAGCATGGCCGCTCTCTTTCTCTCTCAGGCTGCCTGTGGGGTTAGGGGGATGTTTTCCTTGCACTACAGATAGGCAGGCAAACACGTGCAGCAATCTCCTCCTCCCTCTTCCCAGCAGGCACATGCTCGCTCGCCCTTTCTCTCTCTCTCTTTCTCTCTCTCTTTCAGCTCAGCTTGCAGGCAGGCAAGGGAACCTGGCTTGTTCGTATACCGAGTGTGTGGTTGTGAACCGAGGCAAAAGTTTGGCGATCTTTTTGGTCGTGAACTGAGTTGTACGTGAACCGGGACGTTCGTGAACCGAGGTTCCACTGTACTGAGCTATTAGTCAATTGCCAGTGGTTGGCAAGCTGGCTTACATGACTGGAGTGAGTGTCTTTAGGGATACATCTGGAAAACCAAAGGACACTCTCCCTGCCCATCTGGACCAGTTACCAAATGGTACTGCTTGAGATAAGTTTAATTCTTACCTCTGACAAAATCATCTCATACATATCAAGAGGATAGAATTATATCAAAATGCGCCAATAGACCTTTAGGATCCATCAGCAGCTTCCAACACCAGTGGTATATGCCAAGGTAAAGAAAGAGGCCTTCTGTACACTGCAGATAGGAGGGTCTCTGGTTTTGACTAACATATCAACAGCCCATGAAGGCCAATGTTGTAGTGGTCAAAACAAATGCCAACCTGAGGCCGACTAAATCTCGGGAATGTTGTTTTAAACAAGAGTAGAAGAACATTTATAGCGGGGGTACATAGAATTAGTGTTGTCAATGTTTGTGCTGAGTGCGTTTTTGTTTCTATCGTCCCATTTGCTGTTTATCATGTGTGCATCAATGAATGCTGTCCCTGTAAATACAGAGGGGACGTATGATGGAGGGAGAATGCAGCCCCAAGATGGAAAACACCTGTTCACAATTAATCAAGTACAACCAGCTCATCCCTATATAACCAATCAGGAGGGAACAGAGAGGAGAGAGGAGAGGAGAAAGATGAGGATTTTCATTTTCATGACCACGAACCATCTTTACCTGCTGTTTTCCACATCGTGCTTTTGGCTGTTATTAAACATGGAAACACGGTGGCGCAATGATTGTTCATGTCTCACGCAAGATGCTTGCTGCGCAGTGTGTGACCTTCGATTGAAATACTTTATTGCAGCAGTACTGTCTCTTTCAAACGTACTAACCCTCAATTCCTGTCCTTACTTTTCTTTCTCCAAATACCCAATCGCCACACAATCAGCTCTGTAATAGACGTTAAGCAATATGTAAGCTTAGAACTTTAAACTTTTAAGGAACATTGAAATATTTTCATAGTATGTGTTTAATTATTCTATCCTTATATCTTTCCAGTGTTGCGTCAGCACAAGCAAGAATACAGCACGAGGCAGGAGCAATCCGTGAATGGAGCGCAAGCTCCTAGCTACTCCTGCAGCACCATGTCCTTGCATGTTATTAACAATTTAGATTATATAAATGAATTTAAAGTTTTATTTGTATAATATAATAAACATATTTTGCTGCATTTCATCTTAAAATGATATCGTTATCATATGTAAATACGCGCTGTCACACACGTGTGCATAGGAGACAGCTAAAGGGCTTGATTAAGGGCAGTTCCGAAGCATGCCGGGATGTGGCAGAGTGCACTGACTCTTTTTCTCCCTTTCCTGTAGACCATTCACGGGAGATCCCACCTGGCTCTTTTGATGTCACTTCCGGGACCGAGCCTATGAAAGAAGACCTTGCCGGCCCCGGCACATGTGATGTCACGTCTGGACTTGAACCAATGGCTGAAGATCATGAGCCTGATCCATATGATCTCACTTCCTGTCTTTCCCCTTTAAAAACCTGCACCTTTTCCCTAGTCCCTCAGTTCTGTTTCGGATTCTGTTTTGTGCACATCAGTGCTGTATTTGCTACAACATGACTCTGTGTCATATTTATTACAGCGCTTTATAAAGTGGCTCAGGTTGTGCAATATTATAACTGTAGTGCACGTTTACAGTGAGGTGATTGTACTTTTAAGTACAAACAGTTCTACAAGGAGCACTTGATGACTGATTGAGTGCTTTTAGAGTTCTTGGGATGAAACTTTTTCTGAACTAATAAACAATATGCTGTTAACTTCAGTGTATTTATAAAGCCGTGTCAGAGATGTGGATCTGAAAAAGAAAGATAAACCACACAGGAACAGTAGCACTGCTTTGATGCTGGGTGCCGCCAGTCAGCAAAACCAAGCAGAGACCTTGCATGCGCCATCGTGATTTGAACACGGAAACGTTCTTATGCAACATTTTTGTGCATACGCACTGTTTATACATGAGGTCCCTGGTGATGAGAGATGATAACACTGTCAACCGAGTAATACATCACCCAAACACTGACCCCATGACTTCTGCCAAGGCCACCCCAACCCTATTACCACACTCGCTGCACATGTCCTTCACATGAGATCAGTGGAACGACAAATCTCTTACGCATGCAAGGAATGCAATAGCCAAAGTATATGGTCAGGCCACCAATGGGTCTTTGCTTTCCTGGCCTCATGTTAAACAATGATCTACTGTATAAGAAGCATCAACACGAGGAAAGAAGCCAATTCCTTATCCTGATCCGCTATACACATGAGATGCTGTATGTGAACTAGCACGTGCCCATCTTCTGGAGGCATACCTCGGTGCTGGAAAAACCCTAGAATGAATAACAGGATGTTTTTGGCCCAATGTTCATGAGGAGATGCACCATTTTTGCAGGTCCTGTCCACATTGCTAACTCACTCAAATACCTCTTCAAGACCACACCCCTAACTGACATCCTGTTCAAATGGATCAACATGGACATTGTCAGTGCACTTGAGCCATTGGAATCGGGTCATAAGTACATTCTGGTCCTTGTCGATTATACCACCTGATACCCAGAGGCCGTACCCCTATGGATGGCTAACTATAAATCTATAAGCCTGGGAACTAGTAGGGGTCATTTCACGTGTTAGTATCCTCACCAGGGCACACCTTTCACATCACACACCTTCAGGGACGTCACTAAAATTACTCTGTATCAAGCACCTGAAAACGTCCATTTACTAGTCCCAGATAGAAGGATTGGTTGTGCTCAAGCAGATGTTAAGGAAAGTGGCATGGATGGACAGGAGGGACAAGGACCAGCTCCTGCCAATCGTCTTGTTTGCCTTCCTCGAGGTCCCACAGGCTTCTATGGGGTTCTCCTTCATCAAGCTCCTGCATTGTCGAAAACCCGAGGACTACTTGACCTTATAAGGTAACCCCGTCCTCTCAAAACATGTTGGAGTATATTGCTGGTCTGTGTGATTGCTTTGCATGACTCTGCATTCTTGGTGAAAGAGCATCTTGTGTATACTCAGAGTGGTCAGGCTCATCTCTATGACTGTGGCTTCCAGCTTTGTGAATTCTTCTAGGGTGATGGTACTGATCCGCACATCTCAGGGGGCCAGGGTCCATATGAAATACGAGAGTGCAAAGGACTCATATAGTATTTAGTCTACCAGCCCAATTGATGCCCAAGGGAATACAGTATACCATGTTAACATCCTGAAACCCTGGGTGGACTGTGACACCAGGGACACAACGGCCACTCCTTTGCTGTTGTTGCCAAATAATTAAATTACAGGGACGCCCTTATCCCCCGAACAGAAGAAAGAACTGATGGCCGCCAGCTCCTCTATCACCGTGGTTGTAGACTCCACATCGAGCCAAACCTGATTACACGTTATTGTGACAGAACTGAGGTTAGTGGTTGGCCAGTGTCCATTCTGCCTCCCAGAAGTAAAGAAGGCAGATGTAAAGCTGGGCATATGTCAGATACTGGGCCATGGGAGTATTAAAGGCCAGCCATAGTTCTTGGTCCAGCCCAATCATACTAGTCCCAAAGCCTGATAGGAGCTGGTAATTTTATAATGACTTCCACTGACTCAATCAGGTCTTTCAATTAAATACCTGTCCCATGCCCAGAGTGGATATCATTTAGGGTAGAATTCACACTAAAACATGGTGTATGGACAAAAGTGAAAATGTACGCCTGCACAAAAAATCCAGATGCATAAATCTGTGTGTACACCAAGTTCCACGCACTTCCCCTTTACAAATCCCAACAAATGTGAAATTTAACATATGTGCACATGCCTACAGCTCCACCCCGACTATTCCCAGAATTTCTCATATTTTAATATGCAAATCAATATAAATATCACCTTCTGTTCAGTGTTTGGTTAAAAGGAAGTATACTATTTGTTTGCTTACACAGTGGTATAAGAAACAAAAGCATGGTAGAGACACTCTAAAGTTCAAGTTCAGAAGGTTGCACAGTGACTGAAAGAAAAAAGAAGTGGTCAGATATCACAGTCAACGTGAAAAGGCGAGTCGCAGCCTAGCGTCTGTTTATTCTGTTTCAGACAATTTTACAAAAACTGACCCTCATGCAATGGTCAGGCGGTGATGATGCTGCTGTGCCAAGTACATCTTCGGGCCCTGGCAAAACACACACCTCTGCTTTGGAAACCACTGGGAGGCAATCTGGCTTTGTGCTGATAGACTGTTCTGGAGTCACAAAATGCAATAGTGGATTCTGTAAGAGATGTGGCCAATGAATTAAGGAATACAAGGGTTGTACAATATGATATTGACCAGAAATTAAATGAATTAGTTAAAAAATAAATTCTGTTTTTACATTCTGCTAATTACATTCAAATGAAGTTGTATTGCTGTATGAATTGGCTGATTATTTGGTGGGACAGGCGTAAGTTCATTATAGCGTGTCTCTTCAGGTACATGGTTGCACACTGTAACACACTTTCTGTGCACTATAGAGAAACACATTAATAGAGTGGAAATGCTTTCAATGTAAATAAACAATTTTATTACCTGAAGGTGCTTTTGTAGCATAGTAATGGCACTAAGAGCCACAATGGACTGATTGTCTGCTCTTTACTTTGAGGTGACTCACTATCCTTAAAAGGACTGCTTGTCTTTTGTCGAACTAGCTGGAAAAAGCACCTGCGACTGTGCTGAACTGACATTTTGATAGGTTTTCCATCTATAGATGATATAAAGTCAGCTCATTCTTTTGGTGATTCATCCCTTGCTGATGCAACTTGTCCTGTGTTGTTGCAATAGCAATGTGCATACAGTTGACCATTTTGACATTTGGAAAACTGGATGTTGCTGTGAATTGCACTTTTATGTTTGCCAGTTTAAACACAGTGTAAGGAAATGTTATTTATCTGAATGACAAGCAGATAATACCATCCTATATAGCTGGCATGGCATGACTCAGTGATGATTGTAAAATACCCAATCGGTTAGCAAGTTCACATTGAAAAGCTCCTGTGGCTAAAAACCTGAGAATGGACAGAACCTGCAAAGGAGCAGGTACAGCACAGTTCCTCAAAGTCTGCCTTTGTAAAGCCAGTGCAAGTTCAGCACACAGCTCCAAGAGGACAGCTCTTGAAAATTGAAATCATCATCTGTAAATATGCGCTTCCTTCTAATTCTTCCATTTGCAATTTCTTCTAACAACACTAAAGCAGCCATGGCAGTTGGAATAGTTTGGCCATTCCATGCACCATGCATTATATTTTACAAAATCATTACAATTAAGTGAATTAAATTTGTAAATGGTATGCAATTAATTTTGATGTATTTGATAAAACCTTCATCATAGATGTGAATCTAAAAAGAAAAGTAGACTTCAGAAACAGTAGCACTGCTTTGACACTGAGTGCTGGGAGTTTGCTAAACCAAGCAGAAAAGTATGTACGCAAGGAGGGACCCAGCAGTGAAAATGTGCTTGGCTTTACACCATGTTTAGTTGTTATACATCTCAAAGTGTGCATGGAAATGGGCTTACACAATATTTTTGTGCATACACACCATTTACACATGAGACCCCTAGTATCTGTTCACCCTCAACATGAGGAAGGGCTATTGGCAGATCCCCTTGACAGACACTGCAAAGGAAAAAAATACATTCAGTACCCCTAGTGGCTACTGGCAGTACTGTGTCTTACCCTTTGGGCTGTACAGGGCCCCTGTGACCTTTAAGTGTCTGGTGAACAGATTGCTAATACCTCATAATGCCTGTAGTGCTGTCTACCAAGACAACGTGGTCATCAATTCCAGCACCTGGTCAGGCCATCAGCAGCATGTTTCAGATATTCTTTGTAACATCTGCAATGCAGGCCTCCGAATCAATCCACAGAAATTTTTTTGGGCTCATCTAGGCTAAATATTTAGGCTACATGGTGGGCAGAGGACAGATTAAACCACAGTCAAACAAAGTAGCCACCAAGTACTATTGGGCCAGGATGGAAATAAAGAGGCAGATATAGGCTTTTCTTGGACTTGTGGGTTACTATTGTCAGTTTGTTTCCCACTTCTCAGAACAGCTGTGTCTCTAATGCAGCTCACAAAAAAGAAGGCACCATGAACCAGGTCGTTGATGGAGCTGAGCACTCAGTCAGGTATTTTAGCTGGAAAGTGCTGAACTGGGAGGTGCAGTATGTGGTGATTGAAAGGAAGAAGTCACCATCAGATGGGCTATCAACAAACTCTAATATTACCTAGTGGGAAGAGAGTTCAACTTGGTTACAGTCCACGCACCCGTCCAGTGGCTCTGCTCCCAGAGTGTTCCTGAGCCACCAACCTTACAGGTTCATAAACCGACCAGGGAGCTTCCAGGCCAAAGCTGATGCCCCCTCCAGAGCTGACAACTTCACAGCTAGATCTGATCACCCCTCATTTAGTCTTTCAAGACTGCACCCTTTTTAAAGAAGTCTGGATTGCCGTTTTACTTCACTGCTCTATATACACAACAACCTTTCACCCTCCAAGTGAAATTATCTGTAGGTAGCTTCAAGAAGCTGCATTCATACTTTCATAGCACTTGGAACTATAGACAGTTACTTTTGTCATTTTCTTTGCACATCTTGGGTATGCACTTACCTGAAATATTTTAGTGGAATAGAAACAATGTGCTAAGCAGCTGCATACACTTGTTTTACTACTGGGTTCTTCTATAACACAGCACTTACAAATGTCTCTGTACCTTCTTTCATTGACTTTTGCTTATTTGAAAACTCAATGTTTTTGTGAACTGAGAAGAGAAGAGAAGAGATCCTTCCCTCAGGAAAGACAGTGCCAATAGTCTGTGTTAAAAATGAATTATTTCCAAGTTTGTTTTGCTGTTATAAACATGTCTCTAAAATATGGAAGGCATCTTTTCTGAAAGAAGAGCATTTGCTACATTAAAGTTGACATATTTGGTAAATTTTAAGGTTTATGCGTCATGTTGTATTTCTACTGGGGCTTCACTGGCCATAATTATAACATGTTGGAGATGATTTTTTGTTCCTTTTAAAAATACAACTAAACAATGCATCTTTCTGGGGCAAATGGATGTACGACATGATGGTGAAAAAATAACTTAAACTTCAAATGTACCCAAATGTACCCTTTGATGATTTTATATTGTGGCTCACTGTTGTTTACTCTGTTGTAATAAATACTGATTAACTGCTTAAATACTTGATTTACTGATGAACCAAATAAAGATTAAATCCTACAAACACAGGACAATTGGATTACTGAAAATGAAATGGGACATGCTTCTTTAATTCAAGAGCACAAATGTGACATTGAAGCAGAGGAGCAGTCAGTGCCAGGATATAAGCTCAGACCTTTAAAAATGCCAATTTAGGTCAGCGCAGCACAAATCTAAGAAAGGATTTTATTAAACTCGATACACCAAAGAGGAGTTGCATTAAATGGCTCTTTGCTTTTTTTTATCTCTTTCTTCTTCCTAATGTAGACATTGAATGTGAGCCTCTATGAGAGAAATTGCTGTTATTTCAATGAGGAAGCAAAGGCTGCCTTGGTATTTGATGCTAATTGGTTTTAGACGAAGAGAGCAGGTCTTGCGGTCACACTCAGTGCCATCCCTTTCAGCATGAAGGTTTGTCAGGGTGACATCTACCCAGCGTGCCACCAATCCTGCCTACATCTTCTACTGTAAATTCAAATGTCTGCTTTTCTTCTTGTTAATTTATTTTTTTAATTGTGTGTTATGAACATTAATACTTTTATGAAGACAGAAATTTAAAGAACCACAGTCTAAATTTTCTGCTATGACACATCCATAAAATGAATTATTGATAATGACCTTAACTGGGGTGCCATAATGCAAGGCGAATATGTAGAAGCAATGCCCTCTACTGCATGCAGTGAAAGGATCAAAATATAATTTAAAGAGTCTGAAACTGAGGAAGTGTATGTAAAGGGCATAATACCACCAACTTTGAGGCAGCAGCTCTGTTTACCATGCCAGACAATGGAGGATGCACTTGAAGATGCTGATTAGAAAGCGGCCAGGAGCACCCACCTCAGAGGTGAAGCTGTAGCCTGTGGACTGGCGAGATTTGTTGGACTGAATGGCCTGATCTCGTCTAGAGTGTTCTAATGTTCTAATGTTCTGTGGCCTCATCAGCTATCTCCCTCTATTCACTGATGGCAACCATGCCACTCTGGCCACTGAGAGTCACATTACTGAGATTCTTCCTGGTACAGTGAGGTTGGGTGGTTGGAGATGGTGGCAGTAGCCCAGTTCTAACGCAATGCAAGTAAGTTAATATAACATTAAAGAATGCCATTTGGGTAAAAAATATGCTGATGAAAATATGATGCTGCTGTACATTTTAACAATGAAAACTCTAACAGATTATGTCAGCAGACCACCATATCACAACTCTCTGTCTATTTGACTGAAGTTGCTTTTAATAGTGTTAAAGCAACATTATGCATTCACATTATAATGTTTAATATTTTTATTTTTTATTAATTTTATTACAATCCATACAAAGCAATCAAGTTTTTACAAAAAGAGAATTAGTTAAGAACAGATCGATCCCCACCCTGAGAGAGAGAGCAAGCCAAATGGCATAAAATTTAAGGCTTGTAAACATACCTAAATTAATAAATTCTCTGTGCTTTATAAACTTATTTTAAAATATTACTGATTAGATCCTGCCATGTTTTGAAAAAAGTCTGTACGGATCCTCTAACTGAGTATTTGATTTTTTTCCAATTTCAAATAATATAACACATCGGTTTCCCACTGACTTAAAAGAGGAGAGTTTGGGTTCTTCCAGTTCATCAGAATGAGTCTGCGTGCCAAGAGTGTAGTGAATGCAATCACAATTTGTTTGTCTTTCTCCACTTTAAACCTCTCTGGAAGAACCCCAAACACAGCAGTTAATGGGTTAGGAGGGATTGTGAGTCCAAGGCTTTCTGAAAGGTAATTAAAATTTTTGTCCAGAATAATGTTAATTTGGTGCAGGCCCAGAACATGTGACCCAGTGAGGCTGGGGCTTGGTTGCAACGTTCGCAGGTTGGATCATGCCCTGGATACATTTTGGAGAGTTTTAGTAGAGAAGGATGTGCTCGATATATAATTTTGAGTTGTATAATTGTATGCTTTGCGCATATGGAGCTCGAGTGAATTCTCTGCATTGCTACTTTCCACTCCTTTTCTGATATATTAATTGAGAGATCTTTTTCCCAGTGTCCTCTTGGATCTTTGAAAGGAAGGGATTGTAAAATGATTTTATATATTGTAGAGATGGAGTCTAATCCTTGAGATTGAGCAATATTTTTCCAGCGTGGATGAGGGTGCAAGATGAGGAAAATCTGGAAGGTTCTGTTTAACAAAGTTCCTGATTTGAAGATAGTGAAAGAAATGTGTAGCTGGAATGTTAAATTTGGAATGTAATTGTTCATAGGATGCAAAGACGTTGTCTATATAAAGATCTCTAAGCAAGTTAATTCCAAATTTTTCCAGATATTAAAAACTGCATATGTTTGTGAAGGTTGAAAGAGGTGGTTCTCTTGCAGAGGTGCCACAGATAGAAGCTTCTCCGTCTTAAAATGCTTTCTACATTGGTTCCAGATTCTAAGTGAGTGGAGCACAATTGGGTTATTAGTGTATTGCCGATAACGTGTGTTTATTGGAGCACAGAGCAAGGAATACAAAGAAGTACTGCAGGATTTTACTTCTATTGCGGTCCAAGCCTGTGTATGTTCTTCTATTTGTGTCCAGGTTCTTATCGCCTGTATATTTGCCCCAGTAATAAAACTGGAAGTTAGGTAGAGCCATGCCGCCTTCTGCCTTTTGTCTTTGTAGGGTCGCTCTTTTGATGCGTGGATGTTTTGAATTCCAAATAAATGAGGTTATTGTTGAATCTAATTGCTTAAAGAATGATTTATTAATGTATATTGGGATGTTTTGAAATAAAAAGGAGCTTAGGAAGAATATTCATCTTAACAGTGTTAATTCTTCCAGCTAGTGTGAGATGAAGGGTTGACCATCTATGCAAGTCTTGTTTAATTTTTTCCATGCAGACGCGAAATTTTGTTGATAAGAGCTTTATGTTTACTTGTGATGTTTACCCCTAGGTATTTAAACTGTTCTGCAATGATAAAAGGTAGGGTGTCTAATCTAATATTATATGCTTGAGAATTCACTGAAAAGAGTACACTTTTATTCAGATTAATTCTGAGACCAGAGATCTTTTGAAATTCTGTGAGTGCTGCTAAGACTGCAGGCACAGAATTTTCTGGGTCCATATATACAGTACCATGTCATCTGCATATAATGAGATTTTCTGTTCCAGTCCTTCTCTGCTAATCCCCTTTATCTGATCAGTATTTCGACAATGTATTGCCAGTGGTTCAATGGCAATGCAAACAGCAGCGGTGACAAGGGCATCCTTGTCTAGTGCCACGTTCTAGTTTAAAGTAGTCTGAGCAAATGTTATTGATGCAAACTGAAGCTTCTGGGTTAGTATACAGTAATTTAATCCATGCACAAATGTTCGGGCCAAACCCAAACTTCTCCAATATAGTAAAAAGATATTGCCATTCAATCATGTCGAATGCTTTTCTGCATCCAATGATAATAATATTTCTGGGGTGTTTGATTTAGTTGGTGAGTATATTACATTAAACAGGCGTAGAAGATTTGAAGATAAGTGTCGGCCCCTAATAAATCCAGTTTGGTCTTGTGATATTACGAGGGAGCACTTTCTCCATCCTTCTAGCTATGATTTTAGAGAGTATTTTAACGTTGTTATTCAGAAGTGAAATTGGTCTGTATGATGCACATTGTAATAAGTCCTTATTTTGTTTTGGAAAGACAGTGATTAGTGCTTGGCGAAAGGTTTGAGGAAGAGATTGGTTATCTCTGGCTTCTGTAAATGTTGCTAATAGGAGGGGAGCTAGCTGAGTGGAGAATTTCTTGTAAAACTCTGCAGGGTAGCCGTCAGGGCCTGCTGCTTTCCCACCTTGGAGTGACTTTATAGCATCTAGTAATTCTGATAACGCCAGAGGTTTATCAAGTTCCTCCACACTAAAAGCGTCTATTTGTGGTATCTGTAATGTATCCAGAAATGCATTAGATTGTATATTGTCTTCTTTAAACTCAGTAGTATATAGGGATTTATAGTAGTCTCTGAAAGTGTGCGTTATATTTTTGTGTATGATGACTTTATCTCCGTTCATGTTAGTGATTACCGAGATTGCGTTGCGCACTTCTTGCTTGTGAATTTGTTGAGCTAAAAGCTTATTAGCTTTCTCTCCATGTTCATAATAATGATGTCTGGATTTGTAGATTAATGTTTTTAAAGCATTGTTGACAATAATTTTGAATAATAAAATTACAGAACCAAAGCCACCAGATCATACTGACCACCATGGTGGTTCATATAAAGCTTTAATATTGATTTACACAATGGCTGATTATGTATATATGCATTATAAACGCAAAAAAACAATTACACACAGATTTCACAAAATCCTTGGAGTAAGTGCATTAAAAACACTGATAGATTATTATACGTACAGATGAATATGTCATCCAGTTAGACGTATGCTGGTCATGTGTCATTGTTGTGTGGCTGAATACTTTCTGCTGTGTAATTCTTATTCAGCACTACATTTGACACAAATCAGTTCCTCAGGAGTTTGTGATTATCACTTTCATTTTAGGTGTTTGGCTCACACATGCATGTCGTGTGATGTGACTGGCCGGAAAATAAGCCCAAAGTTATTAATTTAATATGCTGATAACCCCTTTGATGTCACAATAACTGTATAAGACTATAAATAAAATGACAGTGATTGCCAAATCAGGGGTTTTCTTTTCTTTCTTTTTAAAATCTTCTTCTTTTTTAGTCGATCTGGTGTTTGCTCAGACCATAGTGTGTGTGAATATATATTTATTTATCTATATATTTATGTGTATATTTATTTAAAGAGCTTCTTTAAAAATGCAGATTTCCTGTGGGGACAAATAAAGTTCTATCTATCTATCTATCTATCTATCTATCTATGTAAACAATTGTACTGAAGGGGCTACATTTCTAACATGTAAGGATTTTTATAATACATATGGTATCTGATAGAGCTCTGATTGGCTTACCTGCTTCCACATAAGCCTACTGTAGCAATTTAAAGAATTTGGCTAATTTCAACACATATTTGAACATGAGGAGTTTACAACTGGTGATGATTAAACAATTTGTGTGAAACTGAGCGTGTTTCATTTAGCAAAAAAAAAATTGTGAAACAAATTAACTTTCAGCGGCACGGTGGCACAGTGGTAGTGCTGCTGCCTCGCTGTTAGGAGACCCGGGTTCGCTTCCCGGGTCCTCCCTGCGTGGAGTTTGCATGTTCTCCCCATGTCTGCATGGGTTTCCTCCCAAAGACATGGTGGATTGGTGATTCTTAAATTGGCCGTAGTGTTTGTGTGTGTCCTGCGGTGGGTTGGCACCCTGCCCAGGATTGGTTCCTGCCTTGTTGGCTGGGATTGGCTTCAGCAGAACCCCGTGACCCTGTGTTCGGATTCAGCGGGTTGGAAAATGGATGGATGAACTTTTACTTCCAGTTAAATTCTAGGCATTGACACAAAGAAAAAGGTTTTTATTTCCTTTCTGGTACCATTTTCATTCATTAATTCTGTGTGTATCTGTCTGTCATTTAGTATTTAAACAATGATCTCTAGTGACAACAAGAATTAATTACCAGACTCATGTCCTGTCACATATTTTATTTTGTTGTACCTTCAGATGTCTTGTGTTTATACTGGTGAGAGGATGCCCACTTTGCCAGTTATGAAAGAAATCTTGGTGACTGCAACTGCATCAGAGAAAGAATGAAAATCAAATCTCCATGGCTCAAATAATCAGGGTTGCCTGATAATAGTACTAGTTCAAGGATTTTATGCCTAGTGAGTTTTCTTGCCAAGAAAACACAGCAGTGTGCCGGATGTGTATTTTTGTGGAATATAGACTGTGTGTCTTATTTTTGGAAATGGTACTGCACCTCCATGGTGATGTGAATGAGAGACATAAATAGAATTGATTTGATTTGACTAATGTGTGACAGGTTACCTTCAATATACAGCTGCAGAAAAACACAGATAAAAGTGTGAACAAATCTTTAGGGAGGTGGGGTTTGGGTTTTGTGGTCTCTCTCTGCAGCAGTGGGTGTAAGGCAAGTGTCACAGATGGAGAAGGTGCCAGTTGTTCACAGGACCTACACACTCCCACACTCACTCATGTAGAGCCAATTTAAAGTTACTTATCAACGTAATCTGTGAGATGTAAGAGAAGAATATATGCAGACATTGGGACAACATCGAAACCACTCAGTGACCAGGACAAGATTCAATCCCAGTCTTCTGGAGCTGTGAGGTGACATCATTATTCAGTTTGCCTGAATTACTAAATATTTGCTAATATATAAGTGAAAAAAGTTGTGCCCACTTTGTGATTTTTATTTATGCACACAGACCACCCAGCCACATCATGAGCTAATGGTGCAGGAGGCAGAACCCATCACCTTAATAATTTTAATGTAGTGAACTAGAACTCAAGTGACGGATAAGCAATGTGCTAGCCATTTGTCAGGATTTCTTTGACTCTCTCCGATTTTTAAATGATAAACAGATAAATTCCAGCCTGACTCTTTCACTGTCTTAAGATGATATGAAAAGTTTCAACATTAATGTATATGACACATTTCATAGTTAGATGCAACTAGTGCTTTAAGAAGCACTGAGTGAAAAGCTACAGTTTTGTGGATTCAGAAAGTATTCCAGCTCCTTCACTTTCTGCACACTTTGTTGTGTTTTTACATTTAATTTTAAATGTATAAATTTCTATTTTTGTCCATCAATCTACACTCAGTAACACATAATGACAATTAAAAGGTTGTCAGAAACTTTGGCGACTTTTTTAAAAATCAAAAACTGAAATCTCTTATTTATATAAGTATTCAGACCATTTGTTGTGACACTCCAGATTGTGCTCAGGTGCATCCTGTTTGCTTTACTTATCTTTGAGATGTGTCTACAACTTGATTGGAGTGCACCCGTAGTAAATTTAATTGATTGGACATCGTGTAGAAAGGCACGTACCTGTGTATACAGATAAAGTCCCACAATTGACTCTGCATGTCAAGACAAAATTCAAGTCATTAAGTCTAAGAAACTCTCTGTAGACCTCAAACTGTAGTAAGGCATAGATCAGGGCAGGTGTCCAAAATGATTTCTAATGCTTTGAGTGTTTCCAGGAGCACAGTGGCTCCAAAAAGTTAGAAATGGATAAAGTTTGGAACCAGAAGGACTCTTTCTAGAGTTGGCTGTCCTGCCAAATTCAGTAATTGGGCATGAAGGGCTTTGGTAAGGAATGTGACCAAGAACCCAATGGTCACTCAAACAGAACTTCAGAAGTTCTCTGCTCTGATGACAGAACCAGTCAGAAGGACAACCATCTCAGCAGTACTCCGTCAATCTGGTGTTAATGGTAGAGTGGCACGATGGAAATCACTCTTGAGTGAAAGATATATGAAAGCTGTCTTGGACTCTGAGGGCATAAGGAAAAAGATTTTCTAGTCTGATGAGAAAAACTGAACTCTTTGAGAAGAACTCCAAGCACTGTGTCCAGGCACCCCTCATCACATGCCTAGTACTGTCAAAATGGTGAAGTATAGTAGTTGTAGCCAGGGCCAGCTCTAGAGTAAGGCCAAGTAGGCACCAGCTTAGGGGTGCCAAAACTCACCCATACGCCATTCTACCATTATATGGGATGTCACCAAATTGCATTGTGTTTAACATATGTAAATGAACACAAGGTGCTTTCCGACAGGGTCTCATTTTACTGTTCAATTACATTTACAAATATGAAAATATTTTGATCTCAAAGAGAGAGAATGCACCCACCACTACCTAGGGACACCATTCCAGCCTTGAGCCAGCCCTGGCAGTAGCATCATGGTATGGAGGTTCTTCTCAGCAGCAGGACAGTGAAACTGGTCAGAACTGATAGAAGAATGAATGCATTGAAATACTTGGAGGTCTTTGAAGAAGACCTGTTTCAAAGTGCATGTGACCTTAATACTAGAGTAGAGGTTCACCATTCAGCACGACAATTACCTGAAGCATACAGCCAAGACAATGCTGAAGTGGCTTCGGGACAAGTCTCTGAGTGTCCATGAATTGCCCAGCCAAAGCCCAGACTTAAACTCCTTAGAGACACGAAGATAGCAGTTTATAGACACTTCCCATAAATTTTAATTGAGATTAAGTGGATCTTTCAGGAAAATGGGATAAAACAGACCAAATCCAGGTGTACGAAGCTTGTACAGACTTAACCAAGAAGACTCAAAGCTGTAATTGCTTCCAACGGGGTTTCCACAAAGTACTGAATAAAGTTTCCGACTACTTACATTTTAATGAATTTGCAAACCTTTTTGAAAACACTTTGAAATTATGGGTTATTGAGTGTAGATAGATGTGGCAGAATGGCAAATTTATTTATATAAATTGAAATCTGTAACACAATAAAGTGTGCAGAAAGTGAAGGAATCTAAATCATTTCTAGATCTACTGTATTTTGGATAACAAACATGAAATAAATGACATTGCATACAATTATTATATTTTTTATTTTTGTATGGCAATTTTCATGATCTCTGCTTTCATTTTAGAACTCACTTCTACTGCAAAGTTTAAGGAGCCAAATTTGTCCATTACTCAGCACACTCACACCAGGCTAGTTAAATCTGACAATTTACCTTATTAACATTTGTTTAATAATACAATAATAATAATTCATTTTATTTATATAGCGCCTTTTCCATGCTCAAGGCACTTCACAAAGTTTAAGAAAGAACGGCAGCGTATACAGTATATAGCATTGTAATAAACCAGATAAATAAATAAAGAAGAGTAAGATAGTAAATTCTGTGGTGGGCTGGCATCCTGCCCAGGATTTGTTTCCTGCCTTGTGCCCTGTGTTGACTGGGATTGGCTCCAGCAGACCCCCATGACCCTGTGGTTAGGATATAGCGGTTGGGATAATGGATGGTTGGAAGATAGTAAATTCAAAGAAAAAAGCCTAACAGACAACATAATTGATGGTCTAGCACACACATACAGGTTACATGAGCATCTTGACATAGAGGTAAACTGAGAGAAGGGTAATAAAGTCAGGTAGAGCTAAAAGCCTCCCCGAACAGATGAGTTTTGAGTTGTTTTTTAAAAGAATTCATGGAGTCAGCTGATCTAATTAATTTCGGTAGGTCGTTCCAGAGTCTGGGCGCTATACAGCTGAAGGCCTTGTCACCCATGGTGTGTAGAATAGTGTGGGGCACAACAAGATTGCCAGAATCAGAGGACCTTAGTGGGCGGACAGGCACATAGTAATGGAGAAGTTCACTGATGTAGTTTGGCACAAGGTTATTTAACGCTTTATAGGTTATTAGTAGGATTTTATACTCGATTCTGTAAGACACAGGGAGCCAGTGAAGGTGGAGTAGGATGGATGGTATGTGCTCGCTGCTGCTGGTTCGAGTAAGGACTCTTGCAGCCGAGTTTTGAATAAGCTGGAGCTGTGATATAAGATTAGAAGGAGCACCTGCCAGTAGGGAATTACAATAATCGATGCAGGGTGTGATATACTGTAAGCATAGATAAGTTTCTCAGCATTAGAAAAGGATAGGAAGGAGTGAACACTCGATATGTTATGGAGGTGAAAGTAAGAAAGTTTCTTAATGTGATTTATGTGGGCGGAATAAAAAAGGGAGGAATCAAAAATGACACCAAGATTCTTTGCCGTAGAGGCAGGTCTGATGAGATCACCGCCAAGACGGACTGGGAAGGAGCTCATTCTATTAAATTGCACTTTAGTCCCAATTTGCAGGAGTTCAGTTTTGTTGCAATTTAATTTTAAATAGTTCTGCTCCATCCAGGTTTTAATTTCACTGAGGCAAGTTTTGAGCTGAGAAAGCTCTGATGAAGTTTCACTTTTAACATTGAAATAGAGTTGAATATCATATGCATAAAAATGATAATCCAGTCCAAAGCTATGAATAATATGGCCAAGGGGAAGCATATAAATACAGAAGAGAAGAGGGCCGAGGACGGAGCCCTGTGGAACTCCTTGTGTGACTGGCACTGAGCTGGATCTGCAGTTGCCAAGATTAACAAACTCTTGCCTATCAGTCAGATAGGACTTGAACCATTGGAGGGCAGTGCCAGAGACACCCAGCATATTCTCCATTCTAGAGAGTAGAATGTCATGTCTGACAGTGTCAAATGCTGCATTGAGGTCTAACAGAATTAATATTCTGGTTTGTCCAGAGTCTGCTGCCGTAAGCAAATCATTGGTTATCCGTAGCAGAGCAGTTTCACAGCTGTGCTGTGCCCTGGAACCAGATTGAAATGGTTCCATCAAATTATTAGAGGTTAAGTAGTTGGTGAGTTGGGAGGCTACAACACACTCAAGAACTTTTGACAGATAAGGTAAGTGGGAAATAGGCCGAAAACTGTTAAGATTGTCAGCATCAAGACCAGACTTTTTTAACACTGGGGATATAGAAGTGATTTTAAAAGTGAGCGGCACAGAGCCAGTGTCAAGGGAGGAGTTTATTATTGTTGTAATAGTCGGGATTATGGCATGAAAGCAGGATTTAAGTAGTGTGGTAGGGATAGGGTCCAGTACACAAGTAGTCGGCCTCATCTTACAAAGCAGGTTATTAACAAAAGCAGATGTAACTGGTGAGAACTTAGAAAGTGAGATAGAAACTGGAGCATCTGATAAAATGGAGAAATATTGGAGAATCCACAAATAAGATGATCAGGCCTAGTTTTAACCACAGGTTCCTTGTGATATGAGACAACAGCTTTAACTACTGTGCCACCATCCATCCATCCTCTGTACTTGCTTAGTGCAGTTCAGGGTTAAGGGACATGACAGGAACCAACATGGGGCAAGAAAGCAGTTCATGTACTCATGCATCTCTTAATGAGCCAACTATAAATTTTCAGTTAACATATCACATATATATCATTGAATTGTGGGAGGGAGACTTACACAGAAACACAGGTGGACTTACACAGAAACTGGAAGAACATGAATCTAAAAAGACATAGACAGTGGACAGGCTTGGATGTCAATCCAGTTTCTGAAACTGTGAGGTAGTTATGCTAACCATTGTGGCACATATCAAACAAACATTCCAACCTCAATGTTCAAATATTACATTTGTATGATGACAAATAACAAATAAATCAGTGTTGAACGTTTAGATTTGGGAGGAGCTGTGGGTGCAAGGTGCAAACTAAACCAGAACAGGAAAGCAGTCCGTCACAGGGCACACTCGCCCACATCATGCCAACTTCCAGATACCAATTAATACATCACGCATGTCTCTGGAATGAAGAACAAATTGGAAAAAATACACAAACTCACAAAACTAAGATTTGAATTCAGGCCACTGGAGCTGAAAGAATGAAAAACTAATCACTGAACTTCTTCATCACCCCGGCCCCTGAAAATCAGCATGTTTATAAAGAGTGCTTTACTTAGCAATCGATCAGTCTGTCTTTATTTTTGTGTTAACAGCATCACAGACTGCAATGACGTGCAGTTTACAGAAGAGTGTGTATGAGGTGTTACAAGCAGCGCAGGAATCAACAAGAAATGAAGAACGGAGATGAAGCAGAGGAGAGAATCACTGGTGTCACATATCAAGCAAGTGAGAAAGGGAAAGCATTCGGTCTTCTAGCTTCAACACCAAGACAAATGAAGCCATAAGAACACATGGAGGATAATTAAAAATAGAGTTAATGTTAAAGGGGACCTGGTGTACCATAACTAAGAAACATATTGCTGCCTTTAAACAGGTAATAAGCCACTTTTTTATGCCCTTCTGCCCTCACATCTCTGAGTGTCCATCCATCAGTTTTTTAAACCTGTTTTCCTGTGTTGCCAAAAGATAGGCATATCTTTTCAATACTGTTTATGTGGCATCACTTTTGTTATCTTTCTTTGCTTTAGTCACAGCCATATTTTTTTCAGCTATGACATACCTTTGCCAGGCATGTGATTCTGACGCTGGTTAGGGTCTTTCACCATGAGGTCCCTATTTAACATGGCCTCTCATGTCTCTTTGTTACTATCTAGTGGTTGCTGTCTAGTAGCTAAGTAGCGTCTCATACAAAGACCTTAGTGTTTAAACTGCAACTTTGATGTTGGATTTCATTTCTGGCTTATTTCTTTACTTGCCAGTTTAGACCCTGCCTGTTTTTACTCTTTTTACATTTCCTGGTCATATTTTCTTTCTGCTCCACAGTATCCACTGCTCATTCAAATAATACCAACTTATCTAAGTTTTGGGGTTGAAGTAGTTGTGGAGCCCATCCCAGTTACATTAACCAACTCCAAACTGGCGTAGAACTCGCACTATAACATGGCGTAAGCACAAAAGCCGAAATGTGCTTACGCACAGAAAAATCCAGATGCAGGAATCTGTGCGTACTCCAACTTCCACGTTCTTCCGCTACATAAATCCCGACCAGCGTGAAAACTAACGCTCGTGCACGCGCATTATGTAACGCCCCAAATCCTCCCAGAATTACGCCTATTTGAATATGCAAATCAATATAAATCGCCCTTAAGCGCAGCCTTCTGTGAAAAGACAATGAGAAAAGCACGGGAGAAAATATAAGAATTTCAGTGAATACCAAGTGGAGGCAAAGGAAAAACATACTATTTGTTCAAATAAACCGTGGTATAATCAACAAAAGGAAGTTGATCGAGTGACATAGTGTGTTGGAGAAACTTTAAAGCTCACATTCACAAATCGCACAGTGCCGGAAATAAAAAAGAAGTCACATATCAAAGTCGCCGTGAAAAGCCGAGTTGTAAGCCCACTGTCTGAGTGTCATATGAAAGCTTATTAGGGTACAGAGAAAAAAGGGCACACAGTGAGGAAAAACCACGAAATGTCAACTTCAATCTCGACGTTTCCACTTTAATCACGTAGTTTATTTTGTCATTAAAGTAGAACATCATAAACTTCATCTTAAAATCGTTTAATTAACCAGTTTCTCAAATCACATCGTAATTAAAGTAGCACGTTAAATGCTTTGTTTTGTATTTGATCTTCTACTCGTATGTGATCTATGTGTGTGAATCACTACTTGCTTTTTAAACCGGCTCTCTTCCTCCAACTGGACACAGAATCAATTGCATTCGTGATATTACAGCTCTCTGAATAACTAAAATACTGAGATGTATACGTGATATCATTTTCATGATTATAGGAGTTAAAGCACGTTATTAAACATGTGTTTCACTTCGATGAAATAATATATTGCAGCAGTACAATCAGGGGCGGCTCTAGGCTTGTCGTGGCACTGGGCAGAGGAAGAATCGGTGGCTCCTTCGCCCGCCCGTCAGTAAGGTAGCTTATGCACAGTGGATGGCTGCATAGCCGCCTCGTGCTCATGACACAAGCATTTAACTTTTGCCGAAATTTGTCGCTGTGTTTTTAGCTGTGTTGTTATTTTCTCTTTCTGTTTTATATTCAGTATATATTGGCGTAGCCGTCACTGCAGTCAGTGCTTTTCTTTACCCAAGTAACCGATCGCCATACAATCAGCTCTGTAATAGAAGTTAAGCCATCTGTAAGCTTAGCTACCGATTCTTCAAAACGTTTAAAGAACATTGAAATGTCTTCGTAGTACATGTTTAATTATTCTATCCTTAACGACACTCCCAGTGAAGAATATAGATTATTTAAATGAAGTTAAAGTTTTATCTGTATAATTTAATAAACATATTTTGCTGAATTTCACCTTATAAATGATATCATTTCTGTTTCTGAACCGCGAGGTCCGTACAGGAAAGGCTTTAAAACATTTTGCAGTGGCTGAGACAGCGTGTCCTTAAAGCTGTATACCGATAATTCCCTTTCCGATCAGCTGCTGCTGTGATTCACACTCAGATACAGTGATATAAATACTCTGAGTGGTGCAGTGAGAGAAATATTGAAAAAGATGATCCGCTGTGGCAACTCCTAACAAGAGGAGCTGAAAGAAGAAGAAGAAGAAGAAGAAGAAGAAGTGAGAGTAACAACGCTAAAGCAGTTATGGTATTTGGAATACTATGGCTTTTCCCTCTACCATTATATTGTTACAAGTTAATTACAATCAGATGCATTACACTAATAAACAATATGCGGTTAGTTTCTGTGTATTTATAAAGCCACGTCATGAAAATAATGAGTAATCACACAAGAACAGTAGCACTGCTTTGACGCTGGGTGCCGCCAGTTTGCAAAACCGAGCGAAGAACTTGCGTACGACAAGGCATGAGGTACCGTGGAAAAGTGTGTGGCTTAACGCCAAGTGTAGGTTTTATACATCGCGATTTGAACGTGGAAAAGTTCTTACGCAACATTTCTGTGCGTACGCACCGTTTATACATGAGGCCCCTGGTGTGTGTGAATGAGGCTGTGTCTGTGTGTATGGATATATCCAGTAAAGCAGGGGTGTCCAACCTAAGGCCTGCAGGCCAAATGAGGCCCGTGGTCCTTTTTTAATTGGCCCGCAGCAACCTCTAAAAATATAATGAAATATGGCCCACACTTGAAACTTGTTTTTAAATGCATTGTACTTCTTAAGTTTAACACAAGTCGGAGCAACTATCTTGATCAAGGCAGCGTCTTCACAAACAAGCACAACCAATGAATAACTTTGCTATGGGTGACCAAAAATGGCAGAACCAAAGAAATGCACAAAACAAGTGAGTGCAAACATTTTTCAGGTGGGAAAATTAATATTTCTTCCTAGAAGTCAAGGGCAAATGTTTCTATTTGATTTGTAATGAAATTACTGCAGTGATGAAAGAGTATAATGTGTGTCGACACTACACAACCAAATATCCGACCAACATATCCTACACTGGTGCCAAGCAAGAACTGAAAGTTAAGCTCAACAACAGTATTTTTCTGTGCTATCAAAACACAAGAAAATGCCACATTAGCCAGTTACGAAGTAGCAGAACTCACTGCACATCACGGGAAACCTTTCTCAGATGGTGACTTCATAAAACAGTGCCTCAATAAAGTCACAGGAATAATGTGCTCGGAGGAAATGCAGGAATTCAACAACATTCGCTTGTCCAGAAACACAATAGTTTGGCAAATTGAAGATTTGTCAGCTAACTTAAAACATCAAGTGTCAGATAAAGTTTGTGCTTTCAATTTTTACTCGATTGCATGTGATGAAAGCACTTTGTAATACAATAAATGAAAACTCATTAATGGAGAACTGTGACACTGTTTTTTCTTTAAGCATATTCAATTTTGAAGCATAATTTACCTAAATTTGATAGATTTTTCTAGCTTTATACACAGGAGGTGAATCAATATATCTCACCTCTAATGGGTGGCTCAGCCCTTCGTATATTCCTCTGTATGTGGCCCCCAGTGAAAAATGTTTGGACATCCCCTGCAGTGAAGTATTTCAGCAAATGTACATTTTTAATTTGATTGAGCATAACAGGAATATAAATTGATGCACTTGAAGATCACAAGTTCCAGCAGGGAGTCACAGAGCAGGACAAGTGGATATCACTCTAGTATAAGAAGAATATTGTACTTTAATATATTTTTGAATAATTATCAGTTTTGTGGCAGTTTCCTGAGGGGTCCATGGATTGGCTAGCCTTCTGGTGTCCAGGGAATGTCTGTGAGAAAACTAACCAAATGTCATGGCTGCTTAAGAGAGACTAAAGGAGACTTTCAGCGGATGAGCGGCTCTCACACAGCCCGCGCTCTCACGGGACACTGTCACACAGTGCCTCTTCCCATTTCATCCTCCTCATTGTGAAATCCATTCATGTTTTCCCCGACTTGTGCTACCTGTCCAGCATGTTGTAGATTGATGACCTTGAGTTTTAATAAAGTCACTATGCGATTCTGCTCCTGCCTCCCGATGCTGTGTAACTCAGCACAGGCCACATGGCATTTACATTCCCTTTCCATTCCTCCACTACCTTTCGTCCTGACATTTCTGCCTTAGCGTATCGTTAGCAGAAAGACTGTGTTGAATTGTCCCTTAACAAGATTTTTCAAGGAAAAGGATCACATAGTAATGTGCTGTCGCTAACAAAAATTACACAGCAAAGGGAGCAAAGGAGAAAATTACTCAAGGACAGGGAGTCCGCCCGGCAGCTTGTCTCCTTGGTACAAGCAAATGGCAGATGAAGATCCCACTCCCCTCGACTCTTTCGCTTGTGCAGTTTTATATTATAGCTTGACATGTCAGTCTGCTAGGTTCAGCTAGACAGGGTGAGGGTGCATTTTTCTCGCCACTGAATACAAAAAAAAGAGACAGCTTTGTTCTCTATTTGGTCTCAAGCAGGGCCAAATATCTGGCGAGGTGTGAGATGTCCTGAACTGCACTGATGTTAAGAAGCAACTGAGGTTACAAGGCGACCAGGAATTCAGGAACAGGGTTGAAAATTATATGCCTAGGTCAAAAAACGAGTGATGGGAGAGTTAGAGACAAAAGTGGGGACAAATGCATCCCTGTTTGAGGATGTCTCTTGTGACTACAACAGCAGGAGTTTTGGGCTCTGTGGCAAAAACTGCTTGACATAAAAGTGCCATTCTGCTATATGTCAGAATATTTATTGTGTGTGCACAGAATAATATTCTCTGGCCTGCTTATTCTAATTCAGGGACCAGGGGTGCAGAAGCCAGTCCTGAGCAGGGTGCCAGTTCATTGCAAGGCCCACTTACATACATGCTGAATTACCCTTTAACCTAAACTGTGCATTTTAGGAATTAACATTGGATCTTAAACTACTGTGCACCTTTTACGCACTTTGACCATTGATGTCATTCATAATATTGTATTTCTTTTTATTTTCAAATTAGAGTAATGGAATCAAATAATACAAATTGTACTCATGAAAAGTACAGGCCCAATCAATACATCTTTATCTTATATTATACTTATCAAAGTCCTTGTAGTAAATCAATTAATTTGTTATTGTGCATAAATGTTCACATTTCTCTAAATCACAAAGCACATTACAAACATTTCTGCCATTCACACAGACCTCCTATCCAGCTAGTCACTGTCAAAGCTGTTTATTCCTTTTCAGGGTTTTTGGGGGATAGAGACAATCCCAAAGATAGTGGGAGCAAAAAAGGAATCAGTTCAGTGCAGGGTGCCAGCTCATCACAGAGCATACTAAGAGTCGATGATTTGCCAAACCAAACTCTTCTTGGGATGTGGGATAAAAAGTCACTGGGAGAAAAAATCACAAACAATTCAATCAAGGTCTCTCTGCACCTTTCGGTATTTTTCCATTACATGCATTTTGCCAATCATTTCATCCATTTTCATTTTACAAGCACTGCTCAGACCTATTCAGGCACCGTCTCTTTATTCTCACTTTATTTTGCTTTAGATTTAATTGGAAATGGATACATTTGCCATATTTGCCAATCAATCTACACTCAATAACCCATAATTTCAAAGTGAAAACATGTTTTGAGAAAGGTTTGCAAATTTAATAAACATCAAAAACTGAAGTCTCTGATTTCTGCAAGTATTCAGACCCTTTGCTGTGACACTTCCAAATTACGGTCAGGTGCATCCTCTTTGCTTTAATTATTCTTGAGATGTTCCAGAACTTGATTGGCCCAAATGTGGCAAACTGCACACTGCATGTCAGGACATAAAGAAAGTCATAAAGTCCAAGGTGCTCTCTGTATACCTCCACGACTGAATTGTGGTGGGGTATAAATCAGGGCAAGTATGTCAAACCATTTCTAATGCTGTGAGTATTCCCAGGAGCACAGAAGCCTCAATAATTGTGAAATGAAAGAACTTTGAAACCACCAGAACTCTTTCTAGATTTGGCCAATCAGCCAAACTGAGTAACAAGGAGGGTCTTGGTCAGGGAGATGGCCAAGCACCAAATGGTCACTTTAACTGAACATTAGACATCCTCTGATTGGATGGGAGAACTTGATATCTCAGCTCCACATCATCATAATATGATAATATGAGTGGATAGACAGAAGTTACACTTGAGTAACAGTTTGCCACATGGCATTTCATGAACTCTGTGATCACAAGGGAAAACACTCTCTGGTCTGATGAGACAAAAATTGAACTCTTTGGGCATAACTACAAACACTATATCTGCCAAAGAGGAGTCACTGTTCATCATCTGCCTAATACACAACTAAGATGAAGAATGATGGTGGCTGCATCATGGTACAGAGGTAGAGACAAGGAGACTGGTCAGAATCGAGAGAAGGATAATACAGTATATAAAAACATTTTAAAGCCCCTCCCTTTCAATGATCCCAGAATACAGTGGGAAAAGGATCTGTCACTCAACATCTCAGAAAAAGAGTGGAAGGTAGCAATGCACAAAATTCACTCAAGCTTCATATGTGCAAAGCATACAGTTATTTAACTCAAATGATATATCGAGCACATCTGTCTTATTTAAAACTGTCCAAAATGTTTAGGGTAAGATCCAACCTGCGAACATGGAAATCAATTTCCAGCCACACTGGACCATATGTTTTGAGTCTGCAACGAATTAACATCATTCTGGACCAAAATCTTTAAATGCCTATCAGACATCCTTGGTGTCACAATCCCTCCTAATCCACTGACAGCTGTGTTTGGTGGACTACCAGATGGGCTTAAAGTGGAGAAGGACAAACAAACTGTGATTGACTTTACTTCACTGTTGGCATGTATACTTATCTTTCTCAACTGAAAGAATGCTAACACACATCTTTTAAGTCAGTGGGTAATTAATATTATATATTATCTGAAATTGGAAAAAATCACATTCTCACTTAGAGGATCTGTGCAAAAAGTTTTCAAGACTTGGCAGGATTTAATCAATAATATTTTAGTATAAGTGTTTAAATTGAGGAAGCGGATTCTCTCCCCTTTTTTTTATTCTATTTATTTTGATTCATTTATTTATGTTATTTGATTTTAATTAAATTAACAAAATGTTTAAAAAAAAAAAATAATTGAGAGAGGAATGAATTCAGTCAAATAAGAGAGGTCCCTAAAGTGGATCAGAGATGAGTGCAATGACCACAGACAGGAGCAATGCTTCACCTTCCAGCACAACAATAACCTAAAGCGTACAATCAAGACAATCCTGCAGTGGCTTCAGGATAAGTCTCTGTCTTTGAGTGGCCCAGCCAAGGCCCAGATTTAAACCATACAGACCATCTGTGACGAGACATGAAGTTCACAGTATGCAGTTTCTTTCCATCCATTCTAACAAAGTATGAGAGACTCTACCAGGAAGATTGGGCTAAACTGCCCCAATCCCAGGGTACAAAGGCTGCTTACTCAAGCAGAACTGAAGCTGCAATTGCTGGCAAAGGGATGTCTACAAAATACTGATTTAAGAATCTGAATACTTAAATTAATGATAGATTTCCGTTTTTTATTTTTAATAAATTTGCATGCTTTTTTGAAATCATATTATCTCTTTGTCAATATCAGTTACTGAATGCAAATCGATTGGCAAAATGGCATATTTTTCTGTTTAAATTTAACAACGTACAGAAATTGAAGGGGTCTGAATACTTTCTGAATGACCACATATAATTGAAAAAGTTGAAAGTAACAAAACGCACAAAGAGTTGCTGAGTAAGTCTTTTTAGACAAAAGCCTCAGAATTGAACTCTAGTAAGATGGCTGGTACTAGGTTTATATAGCAACTTGCCAGGAATGGGCAGGTCTAGGTGGGCAGAAAACAGAGGTGATTTCAGTAGTGGAGTGGCTACAAATTTGCATTAAGTTCTCAAGATGCCAGCCTACTAAAGGGATGAATAAAATAACAGTCATTTTGAGCTTTTAGTTACAGGGCCCTAAAGCTATGGGATGATTTGCCTATTTACTTTATATAAGAGATGTCAGCTCATTCTCAGCTTTTAAATTCCAGCTAAAGACTCATTACTTCAGCTTAGCATACCCTGATTAGAGCTGCTGATTAACAATGCATACTACATCACTGTTTCATAGTCATTTGTCCAAAAATATAAATAATACAATAATTATGATCCATTACTAACCCTCCTCTCTTTTGTTTCTCTTCTCAGTATATTGGAATAGTATTTGGTGCCACTGCTATACTTCATAGAAAGAAACCTGTGATACTGGGAGACTTGGAACCAACTAATGTAAAGATTCTGTCATCAGATTAGATGGTCCAGCACGGATTATATTGTAGAATGATCAGAAGGGGGTGGATGGCCAGTTGGCCAAGGTCTCTGGGACTGTGACTGTGTCTGACTTTGATTTTGGCAGACCAACTGTGGACCCCCAAATGGTTTATTTTCTTTAAGGATGCTGCTGGCAAGATGTTTCTGTTTTCCTGTCCTCTGTAGTCAACATGCCATAGTTTAATGATTAAATAATGGACAGATATAGCTGAGCTCTGTTGATGTTAAACAGTTTAGAACCAATTTGTTTTCCTGTCTGTTTAAACAAATTTGTGTCTTTACGTGTCCTTGTCATATAATTAATAATTTGTAAAGTTTGTATTTTCATCTACCTGTCACAGTGTTCTACCCTGCACTTAGTGAAGCATGCTATAGAAGAATAATTTGAATTGAAATAAATAACTTTTGGGTGGCACGGTGGCGCAGTGGTAGCAAGTTTGCATGTTCTCCCCGTGTCTGCGTGGGTTTCCTCCGGGTGCTCTGGTTTCCTCCCACAGTCCAAAGACATGCAGGTTAGGTGCATTGGAAATTCTAAATTGTCCCTAGTGTGTGTTTGGTGTGTGTGTGTGTGCCCTGCGGTGAGCGGGGGCCCTGCCCGGGGTTTGTTTCCTGCCTTGGGCCCTGTGTTGGCCGGGATTGGCTCCAGCAGACCCTTGTGACCCTGTGTTAGAATATAGCGGGTTGGATAATGGATGGATGGATAAATAACTTTTTCCTAGGTACTACATTTTGTAGTGTGTGTGTGAATGTAATCTGTGAGGTGCTGGCTCCTCATCCATGGCTGGTTCCTGCCTTAGATTTGATTGTGCCCAGATAGGCCCCAGCTCTTAGACAGAACAATGGATGAATCGGAAAGGTGGTAATACAGTTTTTTTTTTTCTAGCCAAAGTTGCCATTTATCCTCAAGTGATGCAAATACCTTCTAATACAGTACTTGTCTATAATTTTGCATGAACTACTCCAATTTGCATTTTTCAGCAATCTTATATTGAGACATTTCTTGCCTTTCAGCATATAAAGATGCATAAATATTGTGAAATTATTCCACAAAGAAAGAAAAGAAGAAAAGTGAGACTTGCGAGATGAGGGCACAGAAGAATCAGAGGATCTCAGCAGTCGTAATGATGCCATTGCAGGCAAGTGGTGTGGTCCTCATTCTGGAGGGCTAAGCAATTTGGTGTAAACACTTCACGGCGCATAATTTGAATCTGCATGTGCCATGGTGATATTTACGTAGCTGGGAATTAATCCGAGATGACACTTAAAAAGCAGAGTAAGGGGAACTTGATGAGCAGACAGTAGCATGTAATTACGACTCAGTGGGGCCTCAGCTGCTGAATCTGTGGCTGCACAGAAATGAATTGCTTAAACTCAGCAGTCGTTTTATTCTGCTAAATGACCTCTTGTGTAGACATTATGCACAATACTGTCCTGAATCCAGTCCTACTCTTGCTGACTTCATTAACACAGTTTTTCTATAAACTATCACACAGACCACTGGCGGACCACGTGCCTTATCAACACACCTCTAGTCTCTGCACACCCTTCTTCTGCATCTTGTCATTGATTGCCGCACCTTCCCATGAGATCTGAGGCAGAAGCACAGAGAATATCTTGCAGGAATTGATGAGGAACTCTAGACCTCTCAATACATGTTCCTCTCTCTTTTCAGGTGTGGGCTGGAGTTCTTCAAAGAAGGACACACCCAAGAGGTTCCTTGGAGGCGAATAGAAGTCTAACACACTGTTGGGGAGTCTGATACGTATATTTCTCTTTAGTTTTAAGATGTTAAAAAGTATTTAAAGACTGTAATAATGTAACTTTTGACCTTCATAACAACAGTTATGAGTGAAAAAGACAAATTTTGCTAGTATACAGTTTTGCAAAACTAATACTAACAATTGTTTTGCAGGCAACTTTGCAATTGCAAAAACACAAAACTCACTAAAAAGTTTTTTTGGATTTTAAAGTTTTTGTTTGAGTTGAAAACAAGGTATACTGCTCCCTAAACACTCAGTTTTCTTCAGTTTCACATGAATACTTTCACTCATCACTAGTCTTAAACAATCAAAAAAGGAAATATTAAAAGAAAGGAGATTTTCTGTGGAAGACAAGCTGGCAAAAAAGAAACTTTCTGTTGCAATAGGGCATTCTTGCATGATTATACTTTAAGGTCAAAATTTTAAAAAAGTATGCTAAAAGTAAGAATCTTTAACCAATGGATACTATGGCCACCAGGAGGCGCACCATCTCCCCAAACCCGAAACAGGTAGACACAGGCACAAGTCTCTGCAACCCACAAGCCTTTTATTCAGGTGTGAGAAACGCTTCCCATGTTGCTCACCTGCACAGGACAGCACAAAGCACCACCAACCACAATATAGAAAATGCCTTGTTTTTCTGCCTTCTCCCTTTCTTTCTCTATTTCTCCCTCTATTTCTCTTCACCTCCACTCCTCCTATCTCAAGCTTTGTCCTCCTCCTCTTAAGTATAGAGACCAAAGTAATTGACTATTTGAAGAGCCATACTGGTCAAAATCTTCGCAAAACACATATTATGTATATCTCCAGTGCCTTATGTAGATTCTGTGTGCCACTCTCTCCAACACTAATATACAACTTTCCTGATCATTTATCCAGTAGATATGGGTAGATCATTCAGCTCCACCCAACTCCATACTTCCATAACAAAGCAGCCATGAACTGAATGACGTTCCTAGACCTACTTTCAAACAAAAAACCTCAATGAGTGGTTATATAATAGTTCTCTGTGTGAAGGAACATTTTCTCACTTTAATGTGAGATTCCCTCTTCTCCAGCTCTCCTCTGTAAATATGTGTTCATTGAAAACCTTTTCTTAAAGTTAACAGCTGGCATCTACTTACATAAATTTAAACACTTCTATCAGGCTTTCATAAACGTGTCGCCGCTGTTTGTATCAGCTCAAAATATTCTGCCCCTTAGTCTGTTTTCAAGAACTCCTTTGCTTCATGTTGAATAGGAACACCTCAGCTCATCCATGGCATTCATCATCTGTAACATTCTGACTATAGATAGGCTCAGTGGCTACTTTATTAGGCCCTTCTGCTCATTAATGCAAATACAGATATTGTACCAGCTCTGGAAATAGTGTATTAGAGCACACAACACAGCATATATTCAGACTGTTTATTACAGTTGCAATCAGAAATATTCAACCCCCTCTTCTCATGAGACATTATAGCGATATGAACCAAGGTTAATAAAAATGACAATAAGCCTCCTTAAACAAAAAAAAAAAATTGACACATTTTTAGAATTATTTTGAGAACATAAATTGACTTAAGTTTGACTTTAAATAAAAATGTATATATATATACATACACACTATTATTCAACCCCCAGGTGCAGTACTTTGTGGAGCATCCTTTAGCTTTTATATCTTCTAATAACCGTTTTCAGTAAGAGCTGACAAGCTTCTTACACCTCACTGTTGGAATCTTTGCCCACGTACAAAAGCATCCAGCTTGTTCATGTTTGATGGCTTCTATGCTGCAACTGCTTTCTTTAAATTCCACTAAAGTTTCTCAATGGGATTTAAATCTGGAGACTGAGAATCCAGGACATTCCAGGATCTATTTGTCAGCCAAACTTTGGTTAACTAGGAGGTTTGCTTGGGATCATTGTCTTGCTGGAAAGTTTGATGATCACCAAGATTTAATTTCTGAACAGAAGGCATCACGTTTATCTTTAAAATTAACCAGGTATTTCTGGGATTCCATGATGCCAGTTACAAAGTCAAGATTGCCCCACATCATCAATAACCCACCTCCATGTCCGACTGTGGGATGGTACTCTTTTGGTCATAAACCTGGCCTTTCTCACTCTGGTTCGTGTGTCCAAACAGTTGCAATTTAGTTTAGTCTACCTTTGGTGTTCTTTGTGGTCAAGAGTGGAGTGCTTCTTGGAGTGTGGCTATGATGTCCTGTGCTCGTCTTATAGTTGTTTGTCCCAGAATTCATCAGGTCATCCTATAGGTGTATTGCAGTCACATGGGGGTTTTTCTTAGTCATCCTGACTAAGTTGTAAAGGGCTCTTGATGAAATTTTGGCCTTTTCATCCCAAATTCCCAAATCCCAGATTTGCAGATGCATCATAAGTTTTAAACTTCCTTACAATGCTCCCAATGGTGCCTCTTGCAATGTTCCGTTTTTGGGAGATCTTCTTATACCCGATGACCTTCAGGAGCAATGAAATATTTTTTTCTTTCAGCTTTTGCGAAAATTTTACCCATGATTGCAACTCACCTTCAACACCTTAATGGGTGGGGTTTATATACAGTATGCATCAGCAGTTTTATATAGGAGTTGAATAATTGTGACATGGCTATATTAATAAAATATCCTGTTACTCACGAATACCACATCACAAATTTTCTTTTTTGATTTTACGTTATAACTCAACAGATAAGGAAGTTGCATGGGTTCCCACCTAGTGCTCCAGGTTCCACCCACATTGCAAAGACATGCAGGTTAGGTGGATTGTCAGTTCTAAATTGAATTGGCCCATGATGTGTGTTCAAACAAGCATCTTGCAAGTATCTTAGTATATTGTCAAGCACAAGAACTTAGGGGACATCTTCAAGGTTCCAAAAGGGTAAACAATACCACCCTTGAGTTGTAGTGCGGTTGGTGACACATTCTTCTTATTCACCTGTAGTTCAGAGGGACGTCAGCCAGTAGATGAATGTCATTACTTCCACATCCTCTACCAAGGCCTCTCCCTTTCTGGCATTCTACTGTAGGGTTCCAGAGGCCACCGGAAGTGGACCTTCATTGTCGTACCTGCTTCTTTTTGTTATCTGTGTGGTTTGTGAGCTATTTATTTTCCATCCATTTTTCCTTCCATTAAATTGGCTTACCCTGCTAGTGTCCCAACTCTTTTTTACTGAATGTTCAGTTATTATATAAAGGAAAAAAGTTAAAGGTTATTTCCATTCTGTGCAACTGAAAAGAAGAAAGCAGGTAACATGTTTATATACACATGGACGTAACCCCCTCAGACTGTTTCATCTGAGCTCTTCAGCCTCCTTCCATGCACTCCTGTGTCTGTAGGATGAATCCCATGACACACTTTAGCAGTAGACACAGAAGGAGCTTGAAACGCAGGCAACAGGCACAAAGTCTGTGGCAGCTTCTATATCTTGGTGTGATCTCAAGGAATACAGCTATTTGCTGCTTTGTTCATGAAGGTTTCCACTTCCCTAAAGGTCACAGTGTCCCACGTCTCCACACCTTCTGCTCCTCTAGTCTAAAATTAGCTTGCTATGATGCCTGCGAGCTCATTGCTGTAAACTGAGATTTTCCTCAGCCCATATGCTGCTGCGTATGTTGAGCTGCTCAGATGGCGTCGCTTCGCCTCGCAGCTCCTCACTGCATGAGAAGGGCAGGCTGGGTGCATGGATTTCAAATAAGAGGCCTAGTGACCGGATCCTGCTGACTACCATTTGGCAGCCACTCTTTACTGTATATGTAATGCAGGACAGAAAAAGAGACAGAGACAGTGAAGGGGGAAAGAGAAATAGAGGAGTTGTCTGAAGGTTGTTATGATTTTTCCTGCTGCAACTTCCTGCTGATTCTTTTCCCATCCTTTGTACTAAACATCATAAATGTCATCAGTGTACCTTCAGGTTCCTTTCCTGTTGCTTACAAACATGTACCTGTTTTTTTAATGAGACCTACAGGTAACAATGAAGAGCCACTTGTTACATATGCATTTATCTGCAGTGTCCTTTGCTAAAAGAAAAGCAGCAACAGGAATCTTTCAACATGCTGCCACCTACTGGTATCACATAGCAATGTGCCACCTACCAGCCTATGGAGTCCATCATCATCTAGCTTAACAAGTGAGGCTCATTGGCTGTTGGCTTATTTAAATCAAAAGGGTATCACTATCAGCCAGATCAATCAGTCAGTATTCTTAGAGTCCACTAGGGCTAACCCTGACTCGAATTCATTTGTTGTTCTCATTTTTAAAACATTGTTCTGCCTTAGTTGGGTAGTTTAATTAAAGTAAATGTTTAGAATTCTGCTTTCTAGTGGAAAATTATACTATTAAAGTATATTACTTTAACAAAATCAGAGAGTCATGATGGTCTCCCACTAGCTCTTTGTCAGCCTACATGTGATCAGTAAATCTGTCACCATGTCCTATGCACGTACCATGTTAGAGAGGTGAACATATATAAACACCTAATGAGCTGGTAAAAGAAAGTGGAGGATCCTAAACACCAGAAAGCCAAGACCTGGCCATAGGCTAATGGAGCATTTTTTGTGTCGTAAAGCTGATGTTGTATAGCTGCCTTTACAAGCAATCTCACCCGAGTAAATGGCCTGTTTATTTGGATTATTTCTGCATTGGATCGAGAAATGTTTTGTATGTCTGCAGTTCTTGAAGTGGGCTGATACTCACCAGTACTCCATACTGGCACTTCTACATTTTGCTGTTTGGAGTATCAGGAGTTTTTCCTGCAGTGTTTCAGAATGACACTTGTACTTTTTATTCTTAGGTGTTTTCTTTTGTTTTTAGTTGACTAGATTACTGCAACGCACTCCTCTCAGGACTACCCAAAAAAGACATCAATTGAATGCAACTAGTGCAGAAAGCAGCTGCCAGAATCTTAACTAGGAAAAGAAAATCCGAGCACATCTCTCCAATTTTGATGTCACTACACTGGTTGCCTGTGCCAATTAGAATTGACTTTAAATTACTGCTTATGGTTTACAAAGCCTTAAATAATCTCGCTCCATCCTATATTTCGGAATACCTCTCACCTTACATTCCAAATCAAAACCATAAATCTTCAAATGAGTGTCTGTTTATAATTCCAAGAGCTAAACTTAAAAGAAGTGGTGAGGCAGCCTTCTGCTGTTATGCAGCTAAAATCTGGAATAGCCTGCCAATAGAAATTTGCCGGTGGAGCACTTTAAAAAACTGCTAAAAACTCATTATTTTAACATGGCTTTCTCAAAGCTTCATTTTAGTGTAACCCTGATATTTTGTATATGCATTTAATCATCATTTTTATCATGGCTCTGCAATCCGTACTAAACCCTACTTTCTCTGCTTTTCTTTTTCCGGTTAGATCAAAGCACCATGCAGTCCCTACATCGATGGATTGAAGGCCAGAGTCCACATGACCATCATCATCTAATTCTTCCATGTGAAGTGTGAAAACCATGAGGACTCATTTAGATTATTTATGTTAGGTAGAATGCCCAGTGAGGACCTGGCGGTTTCTGGCTGTGGAACCCCTGCAGTTTTTTTTCCTTCTCCAGCCCTCTGGAATTTGATTTTTTTTTTGTTTTTTCTTTCCTCCTGGCCATCGGATCTTACTTTATTCTTTGTTACTTAGTATTGCCTAATCTTATTTTTACATTTTTCTTTTTTCTTTCTTCATCATGTAAAGCACTTTGAGCTAAATCAGTTGTATGAAAATATGCTATATAAATAAATGTTGTTGTTGTTGGTGTATGGTGTGAGGGATGAACCAGTGTCCCAGCCAGGATGAACTTTGCTCCCTTGCCTGGACATGAGACCATCCAAGAGGAAGGTCAGCAAGGGAGATGAGATAATCCCCCATCCATGCAAGGATGTGGACCTGGAAGGGCATTGCTATAGCTAGTACACTTGGGCTAGAGTCCCAGCAGCCATGGAGGAGCACAGTGGTTGGGCATGGGAGGTGGGAAGGACAGGAATGTGGGTGACTACCTGGATGGACAGAACCTCCCCAGTACACTAGGTGGCAGCATCCTGTCTGGTGAACCAAGTATGGATTCTTACAGGGCAACATGGGAGTTGAGGTCTCATGGTGCTGTTCTGCTCTGTTTTGTTCTGTGGGGGCTAACAGGGGGAGCTGTCAGATATCAACTGCACCATGACCAGTGTGGTCCCATGTGAAGTCCTTCTCAGAGGCAACAGATTGAGCATTGGAATTACACCATGATTAGGAGTTAAAAGAGAGCCCTCCACTTGGACCAGGGAGTTAGAGTCAGGAGAGGAGATGGACAACACTCACCTCAATACGAGTGGAGGAGAGATGAGAGAATAAAGGACTAAAGAAGACTAAAGAAAGTGCTGTGCTCTACTGTTGGGTGTATACAAGGTACATTTTGGTTGTGAAACAAAAGCACTGGATTTAAAGCCAGGATTGTGTCTGTGGTGATTGTGCCTTGGCTTTGGGGTGCTGGTACACCCCCTAGTGGCCACAACAGTCACATTTTCTTTCAAGACTTAGTACTGGCACTACTCAAAATCTGATGTTACTGTAATGTCACACATCTTAACTGGCATTGGTTATCTCCTAGGAACAGTGGTGAGGCCTGGGTTTGCACATAAAATCTCTTTGTCTCCAAGCTTATATAACACCCATCCCCTTAGCTGAAGAAGCCAAAATACCACTGCTTCTTTTTTCTACTTCAATCATTGCATGTGTATTTGTAATGCTTTATGGCTCTTGGAAAATTCAACAGAAGTAATACATGTCACCGACTCAGTGCTCTACAATGAACACAGAGGCACTAAACCACTCATCCCATGTGGCAGCTGGAGACATTTGTAACTGTCCTCTGAGCAGTGGTTTCTGAAAAGAGACTGATTTCACTAAATTTTCAGCATCCATCTGCTTCCTGGACACACTTTTTACAATAACTGGCAAAAAAGATGGTTGAAGATGCATCTAGTACCGAAATATAACCTTCAATTAAAGTTCCAAGAGATCATGATCACCAAAACTTGAAGGTTCTCATTTATTGAAATGTTAACAACTTTCTAAAATGAGGCTTTGGTTTTTTTTTTATGTTTTTTGGGATGAAAAGCATGGAATATTGCTCACTAAGGGTCATTCCGCAGTCAAAACAGCGGCCTGCTACCTTGGCCACCCTCCCACACCACCATGATTTTCTGGGCTCCTTCCATGTGTGTTTTCATCTGTCTTGTGTGCTGCCTGTCTGGTTCCACTTGGCGCCTCTTATCTGGGGCCAGGGATAACACCATATGCACTCACTTTTCACAACACTGACAGCCAATCCAAGTATGGGAAGTGATCTGTGCCCAAATTAAGAGTTGTAGTATGCATGTTTATCCTTTTTCATGCTCTGCCCAAGAATACATTTTCCATCCTCTTGTATGTTCAGAAAAGGGTTGCAGATGCGATTAAAGAATATTTGATAATGGTGTGAGTTTTGTTTGTGGTGTGAAGCAAAACTCCATTAAATTCAGTTTCATGCAAATTGTTTTGCTCACCACTAGTGGCAATTCCAGATTAGCACAAGCATAAGTGAGGGTGTGTTCGATTAGGCTGATGCCAGGTTGTGCTCCTTGGTTTATATTAATTTTATTTAATTTGTCATCTTTTTTTCTAATGTATTACTTCTCATCTGTTTTTCTTAATTATGTACAGTATATTCCAGCAATATTGGCCTGTTTATTTATTTTTTTAGTATCTAACATGATTTGTTTTCTAAAGTTTCTTGTATTTTGTGGGTGTGTATCCCCTTATTTCACTGCAATGAGACAACCCTTAGCCTACAAATTGAGGCGGAGAAATGAGTCCCTTTGCAGTTCATTGTTTAATTCTTGTTCATGAATGACTTATCTATAAATACTGATTTTACTGATTTTTAAAGTTCCTTGTCCCAACTCAACTCGTCCATCTGGGGTTTCCCAGAGTCTTTTATAGTCCTTGACCTGGAAAACCCCTTTTCTTCCTCAGCCCGGAAGTACTTTATTTCTTCCGTTCTCTTGACATGGAAGTACTTCTGGGCTAAACGGGGAGTAGAAATCCTTGAGCCTCCCTGCAGCATCCTCCAGTGGCCCCCATGGTATCCAGCAGGGCTGTGAAGGAAAACTCCATTTTCCATGATGCCCTGCTGGAATTCGGGGCATCTCCATGCTGCAGGAAGGGCTCTATCTGTCGGCCTAGGGGTATTGGCCGGGATGATTGGCTGGCCATATATCACAATGGTTTAGTGGCTCATGGTGGCTGTCTTTTTAAAAGCACTTTTCATGAGCATTATGACATCTCTGGTTTATGAATTTTTGCTTGTCTTTGGCTTATGACTGTTTGTTTTTTCAGTTTATTAAATAAGGCTCATAAAATTTTATTTGGCATGTTTTACTTTAGGATTATTTAGATGTAGCTCTTCAGTGATTAAAGTGTGTGGTTAAGAATATAACTATATTTTAGAGTTCATAAAGCAAAATTATCGCTAGTGATTGTATGCATTTAAATGAGAGTTTATGAAAACGATATGGAGAAAAGCTGACAGCCAGGTAATGACATCATGTTGTCGGGGACAGAAAGGAGAAGCTGAATAAAGACAAGCATCTGAAGGTCTGGTGAGAGACGTGAATGTTTTAGAAGAAATTAGGGGCCAAGTTTGAGGCCATTTTAAGAAAAGAGGTCAGCTAGATCTGTTCTTCTGTTGAACCATTAGCTAAACAATGTGTTTCAAAACAGTTATGAATTCTGGGATATGCAAATGTGGGAAGGATATGCAAAAGTAAAGCAAATGTTAGAAAGAATTGCTATTGTCCATGTTTAAGCTCAGATAAACTATCCCGTGTGTACATGCATGTAAAAAGGGAGTGAAAAAGGGACTTTGGGGAACTTTGTTATTTAATTTAATGTATATCTCATAATTAGTTTAAAATAACTTCAGGTTAAATTCTCATTATGGTGGGCTGGCGCCCTCCCCGTTCCTGCCTTGCACACTGTGTTGGCTGGGATTGGCTCCAACAGACCCCCATGACCCTGTGTTAGGATAAAGTGGGTTGGATAATGACTGACTAACTGACTAAATTCTCATTTGTCCATGTTTTGACTGATATAACTTACTAATAACAGCCATCAAGCTATTGTATATGCAACCCCTACATTGATGGATTGAAGGCCAGAGGTCCACATGACCATCATCGTCTAATTCTTCCATGTGAAGCCAGAAAACCATGAGGACTGAATGAGATCATTGATGTTAGGTAGAATGCCTAGTGGGGCTGGGTGGTCTCATGGCCTTGGAATCCTTGCAGATTTTGTTTTTTTTCTCCAGCCCTCTGGAGTTTTTGTTTGTTTTTTCTGTCCTCTCTGGCCATCAGACCGTACTTTATTCTTTGTTAATTCGTATTGCCTAATTTTTATATTTTTTTCTTTTTTCTTTCTTCATCTTGTAAAGCACTTTGAGCTACATCATTTGTATGAAAATGTGCTATATAAATAAATGCTGTTGTTGTTGTATTGGTGTAAGCAGTTCTAAAGCCACACTGGACCATCAAGCTGTCCAAGGAAGAAAAGTGCAGTGTCACCTAAAATGCATCTCAGTGAAGAAGCAGACAAAGACTGTGCCATGAAGAGTTCTACCTTTAAATAAAACCGTAGCTAAAATAAGAAGAATTAACTCTTTAATTAACATAAACATTTTCTTGTTATACTGAAGCCAAGCTTGCTTTTGCGGACATCGATTTGAATCATTTAAGTTGTAGTACGTTTTCTTCTACTTTTGACTTCTAGTATTTAATGCCTGGTTTCTCTGCAAATTAACATAAATAATGATTATTAAGTTAAAGTCTGAATATTATCTCAATGAAACTTGCTTTCCTTATTGATATCATCTGTCCCAGTGTGCTTGTTCGAGTGATTTATTTTTGGTTTAACTCTCTCAAAGGCAGCAATCTGGCCTTGTTGGAGCATGCCTTTCATGTTTGTTCAGGTGCGAGCTGTGCACTTTGTGTTAGAATTGTGCAGCCCTTCTGGGTCAACAATTAAGTAGTCAGCCTCTGTCCCCCACTAAGGTTTTAAAAGCTGAGGTTGCCTTGACCATATTTCTTTGTTTGAATTGTGCAACCCTTTCAAAAATAATGATCTGTGACATCCAAATGGGAGTGCTGCTCCTGCAGTGGCTTTTGGTCTTTGCTAAGGTATTCTAAAGTGTGGGCCTTTTAGATGAAATGGCCCAGAGGCAGAGATAAGCTCTTGGCCTTTGCTGAGATGTTCTTGATTAGTATTTGATGTGTAACCCAGCAGGAGCAATGACAGGACCTTGGCCACTGTTGTGCTTTAGAAATAGGTAAGTACTGAAAGGTGTACTTGTAAGCCAAGGCTAATACTTTAGAAATTTGCAACATTGACTTGTCCACCAATATAAACATAATCTTAAAGAGTTTTGGTCAACACTTTCACGTGATAAAATAATTGTCTTCTTAGGCATATTATTTCTGATTGATTATTTTTGTCTTTGTGGTATTTTTTTCTTTTTTTTAAATAAATTCAAATAAATCCTTTTATGTTTTCTTTATTGACTTGTTTCTTAAGATAACTTCCCATGGGCTCACCACCTATGGGAGGCACCAAGGAGGTCAGGTGCAGTGTGAGTTGAGTGGTGGCCGAAGGCGGGGACCTTGGTGGTCCGATCCTCGGCTACAGAAGCTGGCTCTTGGGACGTGAAATGTCACCTCTCTAAAGGGGAAGGAGACTGAGCTAGTGCACAAGGTCGAGAGGTTCTGGCTAGATATAGTCGGGCTCACCTTGACACACAGCTTGAACTCTGGAACCAATCTCCTTGAGGGGGGCTGGACTCCCTACTACTCTGGAGTTGCCCCCAGTGAGAGGTGCCAAGCTGGTGTGGGCACTTATTTCTCCCCAACTTGGAGCCTGTTCATTGGGGTTTACCCCGGTGGATGAGAGTGTAGCTTCCCTCCATCTTCAGGTGGGGGTGCTAGAGGGCATACCTTCTGGGGACTCTCTCGTTCTGCTGGGAAACTTCAATGCTCTCATGGGAAATGACTTGGAAGGACGTGATTGGGAGAATGGCCCCCCCGATCTAAACCCGCGAGGTGTTTTGTTATTGGACTTCTGTGCTCGTCCATAATAAATAATAAATTGTCCATAACGAACACCATGTTCAAGCATAAGGGTGTTCATATGTGCACTTGGCACCAGGACACCCTAGGCCTCAGTTCGATGATTGACTTTGTGGTCGTGCCGTCGGACTTGTGGCCACATGTCTTGGACACTCAGGTGAAGAGAGGGGCGGAGCTGTCAACTGATCACCACCTGGTGGTGAGTATGCTTCGATGGTGGGGGAGGATGCCAGTCAGGCCTGGTAGACCCAAACGTGTTATGAGGGTCTGCTGGGAACATCTGGCAGAGTCCCCTGTAGGAAGTAGCTTCAACTCCCACCTCCGGCAGAACTTCGACCACGTCCCGAGGGAGGTGGGGGACATTGAGTCCGAATGGGCCATGTTCTGTGCCTCTATTGTTGAAGCGGCTGACTGGAGCTGTGGCCGTAAGGTGGTCAGTGCCTGTCGTGGCGGTAATCCCCGAACCCGTTGGTGGACACCGCCGGTGAGGGATGCTGTCAAGCTAAAGAAAGTTGACTCTTTTGTACTGTGGGACTCTGGAGGCAGCTAATAGGTACGGGCAGGCCTCGGTGGTTGCTGAGGCAAGAGTTTGGGGAGACCATGGAGAACGACTTTCGGACAGCTTCGAGGAGATTCTGGTCCACCATCTGGCGTCTCAGGAGGGGAAAGTAGTGCAGTGTCAACAGTGTATATGATGGGGATTGTGCGCTTCTGACCTCGATTCAGGACATTGTGGGTCAGTGGGGGGAGTACTTCGAAGACCACTAACATACCTTCCAATGAGGAAGCAGAGCCTGGGGACTCAGAGGTGGGCTCCCCCATCTCTGGGACTGAGGTCACCAAGGTGGTCAAAAAAACTCCATGGTGGCAGGGCCCCGGGGTTGGATGAGATACACCCGGAGTTAATCAAGGCTCTGGATATTGTAGGACTGTCTTGGTTGACACGCCTCTGCAACATTACATGAACATAAGGGACAGTGCCTCTGGATTGGCAAACCGGGGTGGTGGTCCACCTCTTTAAGAAGGGGTATCGGAGGGTGTGTGCCAACTACAGAGGGATCACACTCCTCAGCCTCTTTGGAAAAGTTTATTCGGGTGTCCTGGAGTGGAGGGTCCGTCAGATAGTTGAACCTTGGATTCTGGAGGAACAGTGTGGTTTTCTTCCTGATCACAGATCAGTAGACCAGCTCAACACCCTTAGCAGGGTCCTGGAGGGTGCATGGGAGTTTGCCCAACCAGTCTACATGTGTTTTATGGACTTGGAAAAGGCATTCGACCGTGTCCCTCGGGGAATCCTGTGGGGGGTACTCCGTGAGTATGGGGTACTGGACCTCCTGATAAGGGCTGTTTGGTCCCTGTACAACCCATGTCAGAGCTCGAACCTGTTTCCAGTGACAGTTGGACTCTGCCAGGGCTGCCCTTTGTCATCGATTCTGTTCATAACTTTTATAGACAGAATTTCTAGGCACAGCCTTGGCACTGAGTGGGTCCGGTTTGGTGGACTCAGAATTGGGTCACTGCTTTTTGCAGATGATGTTGTCCTATTTGCTTCATCAGGTCGTGATCTTCAGCTCTCTCTGGATCGGTTCGCAGCTGAGTGTGAAACGGTTGGGATAAGAATCAGCACCTCCAAATCCGAGACCTTGGTTCTCAGCCGGAAAAGGGTGGAGTGCCTCTCAGGGTTGGGAGCGAGATCCTGCCCCAAGTTGAGGAGTTCAAGTATCTCGGGGTCGTGTTCACGAGTGAGGGAAGAATGGTGCGTGAGATCGACAAGTGGATAGGTGCGGTGTCCACAGTGATGCAGGCTCTGCATCCCTCTGTCGTGGTGAAAAAGGAGCTGAGCCATAAGGCATCACTCTCAATTTACCAGTCGATCTATGTTCCTACCCTCACCTATAGTCATGAGCTATGGGTAGTGACCGAAAGAACAAGATTGTGAATACATGCAGCTGAAATGAGTTTCCTCCGCAGGGTGTCTGGGCTTTCCCTTAAAGATAGGGTGAGAAGCTCAGTCATCCGGGAGGAGTTCAGAGTAGAGCCGCTGCTCCTCCGCATCGAGAGGAGCCAGATGAGGTGTCTCGGGCATCTGATCAGGAGGCCCTGGGGAAGACCCAGGACACGCTGGAGGGACTATGTCTCTTGGCTGGCCTAGGAACACATCGGGATTCCCCTGGAAGAGCTAGAAGAGGTGGCTGGGGAGAGGGAAGTCTGGGTATCTCTGCTCAAGCTGCTACCCCTGCGACCTGATCTCAGATAAGCGGAAGAGGATGGATGGATGGATTCTTAAGCTAAAGTTTTTATTTTCACTTGAAAGGCATTTTTAGACATTCAAAGTATTTTGAACATTTAAAAGCCTATTACCCATTGTTGGGGCCTGCATAGGCTCCTTGGGGCGAGGCCTGTTTATGGCCTCCAGAGGAGGGGAGTACTGGCCCGAATGTAAATATTTTCAGACTTGCACCCCCGTCCCCCCTTTTTTCGCATTTTGTGTGCAATAATTCACAACAGGTACTTTATTCAGGGCTCATTCCTGCTTTGTGCCTAACACTGCCAGCATAGGCTATAGTCTCACTTGACCCTGATCAAGCATTTCTGAGAAAGATATGTTATGGCAAAATAATAATAACTTAATAGACGTGGGTGTCTGCTCTTTGTACATTTGTTATGGTAATGTTACAAATGAAACTTATATTTATCAGTTGCTGAGCACCTGACAGGCTGTAAAGAATTCTTCTGGCTATTTTCCAATCTCCACACAGGTATGAGACAGGAGATTTTTCACTGCATGCTTTAGTAATGAATGCCTGCGTAAGAGTACGCAAATATGAAGTAATTCCTATTAGCCACCCACCTGTGGCTCGCTGTCAAGCTGTGTGGGCTTGTGGACTTCCTTGACAATAACAGAGGTGTTCTGGTGACATGTATTTAAGAAGAAAAGAAAGAAAAATGTAATACTGAAATGACTGTAATTGTTCTTTCAAGATGATCACCACGCATTTCACGATAATTAGGAAGCCCCGACTCACTCCCAGTTATGAAGCAATCATGTCTAAAGAGGAATCCTCCGAGGTCTCCTCACCCACTTTCCTTTTCACCTTCTCGCCTCCCTTTGAGGCATTTACCACTAGTATATTTCTAACCTCATTTCTAGACACAGGAAACTGTTTTCCATAGCTGTTGTGTTTTTACCTTTACATCTTTGATTTTTAGAGGAAATGTGACGTTTCACCTGTCTTGCGTGTTCATTATAAATTCCACATGACTAAAACTGCTTGATCCAATTCAAGGTCACAGGCTATCTGGGCAGCATCAGGTACAAGGCAGCAACCAGCTATCACAGAATGCACACACACCCACTCTCCCAATGGACCAACTTGGAATCATAAATTAACCTAATCTGGAATTTATTTGGATAACCCCAATGGCAAGGGGAAGTTCAGTCATCCGGGAGGGGCTCAGAGTAGAGCCACTGCTCCTCTGCATCGAGAGGAGCCAGATGAGGCGGCTCGGGCATCTGATCAGTAGGCCCCGGGGAAGACCCAGGACACGCTGGAGGAACTATGTCTCTTGGCTCAGACATGGGTAGGACAGGCAAACTGCACGCATACAACTGTGTGGTTCAATGTTATGATTAATTTAAGAGTAATTTTGAAAATTTAATTGGCAATGTCAAACTGGCCCCGTGTGAGTGTAGATGTGATTACTGTAAGTGGGCACTGTGAACCACTGACATTTTGTCCAAGGCTGTTTCTTGCCTTGTGACCAAAGCTACCAGAATAGGCTCCAGCTCCTCACAACACTGGATTAAGCGAGTGTAAGAATAAAGTGGGGTGATTTAGTCTTACTATCTGCCCCAGTGTCATTTATTTTAACACATTGACACTGCTGTCCATTTGAGGTGAAACACCAATTCTTTCTTTATTCAGTTAAACAGGCAGTCACTCTGCATTTCATATCGTGCATTTCAGTACCGGCGACAGAATAATCTCGGCAAGGAGGCTGCATGGCAATAAGAACGATTTGAATTTGTCCAGCTGCTATTTACTGTGAGTTCAGGTGGGCATGTCACTGCTATAGAAAAGATGGTGAAAGCTGGAGCAGCTTTAAATATTAGAAATCTTGAAAAATGTCATGTTATTTTAAGAATGGGTATGTTCAGCCTATGATGCATAGTAAGACTACACGGGTGACGCAGTAGTGCAGTGGTACGCCTCTTAGCTCAAGTGACCCAGATGCAAATTCTGTCTCAGTTAATGCCAGAATGGTTTGCTCCAAATACCCTGAATTCCTCACATAACCTAAAGATTTGACAGAATGATCATCACTTTGGGGTCTGAAGCTTCCCCCTAATGGACTATCATCCAGTCCTGGTTATGTCCCCAGCTGAACTTTATCTGTATGGAGTTTGCAGGTTCCACTTATGAATTGTTAGTTTTCCATATTCCTACCAAAATTTAAACACTTGCAGGGTTGCAATCTCTAAATTCTATCATCCTGCTGCGGTGGATTTGCTCCAGGTACTCAGAATACTTCTGAGATTCCAAAGGATGCAGTACCTATAAAACGTACACACCCCTTGGAAGTTTTTCTATTTTATTGTTATACAGCATTGAATCACCATAGATTTAATCTGTTTTAAGACTTTGATCAACAGAAAAAGATAATTTAACGTTAAAATGGAGACTGATTTCTACAAAGTGATTTTAGTTATTTACAAATACCAAACACAAAATAACTGATATTCACTCCTGATATTCAGACCAGAAGTGACGTAGGGGAACCGAAAGTGACCGTCTTCTGATGTCATTCGAGGCGCCACAACCAGAAGTGACGTCTTCAAGGTTGAGTCAGATAAGTTTTCCCGCGGCTAGTCTGCAGAGCCTGGCGTGGAATTATCTTCACTTGGTCCATACAATGCCCTCCTACTCGCACGTGTGTGACAATGTAAATAATTGTAAATGTTCTGATTTAATTTAGACCAATTTGTAGGGATCTGTTTTCACGTTGACAGTAAATAGTCTTTTTCTCTTGATCAGTGCAAAAAAAGGCAAAATTAAATCAACTGTGATTCAATGTTTTATAAAAATAAAATATGAAAACATCCAAAGGGGGTGAACACTTTTCATAGACACTGTATGTAAATAATTTTAAATGTTCTGATTTTTTCTGTATGACTTTCTTGACTTACTGTAAGAATAGTTAAGGTGGGATAATTAACTGTTGTCACATGTACGCGTCTGAGGATCACCATCTAAGCTCTTTCCAGGTATGTTATACCACCCCGGGCCAAGAGAGGGTGCTGCCACTAACACTATTGTCATTTTCTTCCTCCACAGTCTTGAGAAACCACCCAGTGAGGGCAACTAACCTCTTCCCTTCCGGTTCCAGAGCTTCAAAGGCACAACCGCTTGGAAGGAAGCGTCATTGATCACAGAGACAACCTAACAAGTGGAACTCCAAATTAGAGGAGCCATTGGCAGAGGCAAAACATTTAGATGCCACTTACCTTTGTTATCTTTTCTCATGCCATTGAGTGTTCTTTTTGTTTTGGACTTTATTAGGAAATGGGGAGGGCAGTGTTGGCACACCCAAAATATTCCCATTTCGTTGACTCTTCTTCACTCGAGATACACTCCGAAAGTTGGGCTGATATGGCCATTGAATTGGCTGCCTATACACAAGAAGTTTTATATAAGGACATTTTTAAAAATAAAAAAATGAAGGAGAAATTGGATTTGAGATTCGGGAGTGTGAAGAATCAATAGCGTTTAGGTCTACTGTCAGGAAGGTAGAGAAATTTACAAGTTGTTAACAAGGCAACATTTAATTTGAGAGGAAGCGGTCAGGAACAGGTGGATCGACCCTGAAAAGAATAACAAGGAGGGGCGTTTGGGGCCATTAAAGTATTTTTTTGTTGATCAGTGTCAAAAAAAGCCAATTTAGATCCTCTGTGACTCAATGTTGCGTAACAAAAAAATATGAAAACTTCCAAGGGGTGAATGCTTTTTACAGGCTTTGTAGCTTGATTGACAACTCTACATCGACTCTATGCCCTATGAGTATGCCCTCAGTTGGAATGTCATCCTATCTAGATTGACACCTAGCGCTACCAATTTGTATTGGAATAAGCAAATGAAGGAGAAAGAACACCCAGAAGGTTAATGGTATACACCAGTGGTTCCTAAACTCGGTCCTGGGGACTCATTGCGGCTGCAGGTTTTTGTTCCTGCCAGATTCACAATTTGTGATAATAATTGATAACAATTGATCTCATTTAGTTATATGGTCTTTTTTACTCTTCTCTTATTCTGTATTCAGAAAAACAGAACAGTATGGTTTTTACATTATAAGATATTTAGAAATATTTTTAATTTTGTTTCTATAGCTATAAATGCTTAACTCTTTTTTGTTGTTTTCCTATTATTTTCCTCTTTTCCTGTGTAGTTTGCTCCCTTCATTAAACCCTAATTGTGACACCAGCATAGCAGACACCCAGGATGATGAAAGTAGCAACGACTTCAATGTCAGACCCGCTAATTAGTAAATAATCAATTAAATAACCAGAACTCCGGGAAAAGCAGAATGAAAATTAGGTTGAAAATACTAGTAACGACTAAAAAATACAAATCCCCCATATAACTGCTTATTACATTTTTAAAAAATCTTCCAAACTTAGTTTGTAATTTCTACATTGACTCCAAAACACAGAAATTGGGAAATAATGATTCACTTAATTAGGCTAAGAGTCCAATGAAAAATGGAAGTTGGTTGGAACAAAAACCTGCAGCCACAGTGGGTCCCCAGGACCGAGTTTAGGAACCACTGGTGTATACAGTTTAGGAGCCAAAGAAGGCTAAATGTATAAGAGAAGACAGTCTATTAAAGGAGTTTATCTCATAACCTTTTACAGTGTATTTAATATAAAAGTATTAAGCCACTTTAGAAAGAAACACCAGATTTCTTCACACCATCTACCTCCATACAGTTTGGACTCAAGGTGTGAGAGGTGCTCCCTGTGAAACAGTGAAGGTGAAGTGTAACACAATGCAAGGCCTCAATCAATTTAATAATCAATCTTTATTTCATACAGCTCTTTCCACCTGGGTCACCCTCACAAGCATTTACAAAGCATACAAGAATACAAAGCAATGTCTGACCTGAGCAGCAGGGCTCTAAAGACATTGAGCTCCTCATTTTGTTATGCAGGAGGCACTGCGGATTAAAGAGCCGCAACTGGAGAAGCCACCCTCCGTCTGAGCCTGAGACAGAAACAATGACCCCTGCAACAGAGATCACAGCACATCTCATTTCTAATCTCTGACAAAGAGCCAGGATAGGAGAGAGCAGATGCCTTCTATTCTCACGGATTTATGGATCTGTGTGTTTGAAATGGAGGAGGAATTGAGAAAGTTTCAGCTGTCACGGATCTCTGAGAAGGTGTTAGTTCAGAAGTGTATTTTTAGCATTCCGCACAGTAACCAAAGCATATTTAATTCCAGCCAATAAAATAATATTTTTAGGTAAAGTACAGAAAGCAACAAGTCAGACAAGCTTGACTGAACAACATTTCAGGCCCCTTTACCTATGGCATGCAGCCTGTGAAAATCTGGGATTAAAAATACTAATAACAATAAAACACCAGCTAATGACATCCAGCCTTTCTCTTGATTAACAATACAGCCTGACTTAATGAAGCAATCATCTGAGATGATGTTCCAGGGCTAAATTCACCATGCTGCTGGTCTTATGACAGGAAATGTATTTATGTGAGAACCACAGGGATTCCAAATTGGAGTCTCGCTAAAATGAAGCGCAATGATTGGTTTTACAGGAACATGCTGGCTACCTGAAATCGATCCAAGGGGTCAGTATTGAGAGGCAATGAAATGACAGCTACTGTCCAAGCAGGACTGCAGGGAAGATGTCTGTTGAGGTATTGATATAAACTGTCCTGTCTAGCTATTATATTGCATATTGGGACCACACAAAAGGTAACTAATAAGCTGAGGTAGCAATATGGAGCCATTCACAACCGGAGCCTATGGTGGCAAGAGACGTTGCAAGATGAGAATGCCGCTCAGGTGGAAGAGCATTCTATCCTAAGGAACTCCTTCACTCACACCCACACACACACTCCTTTAAAGAGATCAGTCAAGTTGAAAACATGTCTTTGGAGTGTAGGAGGGAATTAGTGAACCTATGTGAACACCGGAGAACATTCAAATCACACTTACAAAGCATCCATTATGGAGCCAATCCAGAGAAGAATTGTTTTTACTGTCCATGGCATTTGAGATAATCCATCAACGTTGATCGCACTCTACCCTATATTTTTTTCCCAATAATTAACAGCATGTTGACTAAAAACATTAAATTGAAGAACAACTTGCGCTGACAACATTACTAGGAGCACTATATTAATACTGAAGGAGGTCTACTTTTTTCCCTTAGAATAGCTTTGATTTTTTGTGGCATGGATTGCACAAGATTATGGAAACTTTCCTTTGAGATTCTGGTCCATGTTGACATGATTGCATCACACAGTTTCTGCAGATTTGTCAGCTGCACATTCTCTTCCATTCTGCCATATCCCAGATGTTTTATTGGATTCAGATTCAGTGGATGGGAAAGCCACAGAAGAACACTGAACTCATTGCCATGGTCATTAAACCAGTTTGAGATGGCTTTTGCTTTTGACATGGTTCATTGTCATGCCGGAAGTAGCCATTAGAAAATGGGTAAATTGTGTGACCGTGAAGGGATGCACTTGGTGAGCAACAACACTCAGATAGGCAATTGGCATTCATGAACCCAAAGTGTGCCAAGAAAACATGTAAATCATTAGCCCACGATCCATTACACCACAATCGCCAGACTGGACTGTTCACCAAAGGCAGTTGGGTGCATGTATTCGTGCTGTTGAGGCCCAATTCTGACCCTACCATCTGTGTACCTCAGCAGAAATCAAGATTCATCGGACCGGGCTTCCTGTATTCTGCTGTCCAGTTTTGGTTAGCATGTGCCCACTGTGTCCTCAGTTCTCTGTTCTTGGCTGACAGAAGCAGAACCCAATATGGTCTTCTGCTGTTGTAATCCATTGTGGCGAGTGGCTGGGGCTGCTACCCAGCTGGGACGCCTAGAAGGAGGTGGCATGTACGTCCTCCGGGCCACGAGGGGGCAACCGCTCTGGATCAGAGGAGAACCACAGGAGAAGAGCAAGGAGGCTCAAGCCCACTGGGGCCCGTGGCCTCCGCCAGGGGGCGCCTGGAATCTCAGAAGGCCCGGGAACTAACTACTTCCGCCACACCCAGAAAGATGGAGGAGGATCCCTCCAGGGATGCCTGGAGTGCTTCCGAGTGCTCTCCCAACACTTCCGCCACACCAGGAAGTGTCGTCAGAGAGAGCACCTGGAGCAAATCCGGGTGAGAATAAAAGGGCCTGCCTTCCTACAGTCTGGGAGGTAGAGTCAGGAGAGGGAGCAGGACGAGGCTCCCGTGGAGAGAGGAAAGGCGGCCCATGGACATTTAAAGAGAGCCCCGTGTTAAAGGTGGTTGGTGCTGGGAAACACTGTGTACTGTGTGGGACTGTGAAGAAACGTGCTTTTTGGATAAAGATGCGGCGTCTATCTGATGGTGACCGGACGTGTCTCACAATGGCACGCAAGGCAGGGGACCCCAATTATAAATATTTTGTAAGCTGCCTGGTACCTCAGACTACCACACACCGCAGAAGTGGTCTGCGAATCGCCCAGGGGCCGCCAGTGGTTTGCCGAAGCATCGTCTCCCACCCGATGGGGGAGAGACACGGCAGGCAAGGCAGGAGAGCTGCGGACTTTCCAGTGGTCGCTGCTCCCGTAAGGATCAGGGTCAGCACAGCCATGGATATGGCCGGCAGGTTACGTGATGCACCCAGGGATGGGATCCAGGAGGTAAGTACCAGGCCTGGCGGCAGTCGACCCGAAGGGCTCGGCCATGCCGAGTTGCAGGTGGTGGCTGCCTGGGTCCGCATCGCTGGCCAGGATGTGTCAATCTGTACGGCGAGGCCGGGGCAGAGACACTTGAAAGAAAGGAGGATCCGCTGCATCTCAAGATGCCGCGGCAGAGGTGCTGCAGCAGGTCTCCTCACACCCTCGGGAGAAGGGAGAAGATGGCGGCGGACTGGGAGTCCCTCCCGGTATGTCTTGCGTGCCAGCCGATAATTGGAGAGAAGCGGGATCAAGGAATGTCCATCCCGAGCAGGGGGAGGGTGTAATACAACTCAGAAGAGAGCTCCATAGGATGAAGCCAGCGAGAGTTACCGATCAACCAGTAAGTCATGCATTGGCTAACGCCCTGTTTGTACCTGTGGCTCGGCATGAACCAGAGGATTCCCTTCGGCCCGGCGAATCTTTGTTACAGGTGATACATGACCTTCGAGACTGCTTAGTCGAGCTGAAGAGGATGGCGAGCATGCCACGTCAGGGGGTGGAGCAGCGCGGTGCTGGAATCTTTGGCCGGAGGCTCATGGCGGTGCCAGTGAGTAGGACTTACATCGTAAATGGAAAGGGAGAAGCGAGCGAATGTGCCCCGGTATCGTGTAGTTCTAGTGACTGAGTAGCCGCGACTCCAACAGTAGAGGTGACGCAGAGGGTTGATCGCCTGGTAGGGGTGGTGTCCGGATGCCGGCTGATGCTTGCCAAGGGTCCTAGTGCACTACTGCCGGCGCTAGAGTCAGCTTCATGTCGCTCCATGGGGGGTGCAGAGGCAAGGGGTCTCTTCTTTTCCTGTAGGGAGACTCAAGCCATCAGGGCACCCCAGAAGAAAGGGGGAATGAAGGAATAAAGCCGGGTCTGCCCACAAAGTGAGACGTAGGCCCGTGAGCTCACGTACGGAGATGGGCCTGCCTCTACGCATGCAGAGAGAAGCCCCAGAGTCAGTGGAGGAGACGAAAGTGCGAGCGGACCTGTCGGTTTCGATCAGACAGGCACGGAACCCACGGAGGGGGTGCCAAACAGGCAAGTCGTGGGGTGCCGGTTGGAGGGAGGAACGCTGCCAGTGTGCGCCTCTCTATTTTTTTTTTTAGAGGACCGGACCCTGGACACGCAGTAGGGCCTGCTTTATTGGGGACCTGCTCTCGCGGGATGAGCCGCTTCACCGGAGGACTCTTCATTGGCGATGGGGTGCTGCCACAGCTGGCGGAGGCTACGGAGGTGCGAGTGGCTCAGACCAAAGGGGCACAAAAACCTTGGAGGGGGTGCCAAAAAGGCAAGTGCCGGTAGGAGGGGGGAGTGCTGCCTGTGCGAGGCATGAGAGGACACCAGGTGGTGGTGTCCAGGCAGCATCCCCACCCCTGTCTGTGTGTGTGTTGCAGGACCGGACCCTGGACGAGCAGTAGGACCCACTTCAAGGAGGAGCTGCCTTCGTGGGACGAGACGCTCCAACCGATGTGTCTTCGCTGGCGGTAGGGCACTGTGGCGAGTGGCTGGGGCTGCTACCCAGCTGGGACGCCTAGAAGGACCTGGAGGTGGCATGTACGTCCTCCGGGCCATGAAGGGGCAACCACCCTGGATCAGAGGATGACCAAGGGAGAAGAGCAAGGAGGCTCGAGCCCACTGGGGCCCGTGGCCACCGCCAGGGGGCGTCCCGAATCTCAGAAGGCACGGGGACTATATACTTCCGCCACACCCGGAAAGATGGAGGAGAATCCCTCCAGGGATGCCTGGAGTGCTTCCGAGTGCTCTCCCGACACTTCTGCCACACCAGGAAGTGTCGCCAGAGGCAGCACCTGGAGCACATCTGGGAGAGAATAAAAGGGCCCGCCTTCCTACAGTCTGGGAGCTAGAGTCGGGAGTGGGAGCAGGACAAGGCTCCCATGGAGAGAGGAAAGGCAGCCCACGGACATTTAAAGAGAGGCCCGTGTTAAAGTTAGTTGGTGCTGGGAAGCACTGTATACTGTGTGGGACTGTGAAGAAACGTGCTTTTTAGATAAAGATGCGGTGTCTGTCTGATGGTGTCCGGGCGTGTCTCACACCATTCAACTCAAGGTTTGACATGCTGTGCATTCTGAGATGTTTTTCTGCTCAACACAGGTGTACAGAGTGGCTATCTGAGTTACCATTGCCTTTCTGTCCACTTGAATCAGTGTGTCTCCTCTAACCTCTCTTATCAATAAGGACTCGCATTGGATGTTGCAAGTTTATCCCACCATTCTGAGTAAACTCTAGAGACTGTTGTGTATGAAAATCCCAGGAGATCAGCACTCAGAGAAATATTCAAACCAGCCTGTTTGGCACCAACAATCAGAGCACGGTTGAAATCAATGAAATCACATTTTTTCCCCATTCTGATGTTTGATATGATCATTGACTGAAGCAGGTGTACGTGTGTTCCTAATAATTTGCATTTAAAATGCATATAAAAGAAAATAAAAGTATGATTGTAGAGACCAGTAAAACATGCAATAAGATTAAGGAAGTAGAGTACAGAAAAATTATAAAAAAATAATTATCAATGTATAAAAGAGAGTGAAATCAGAGGCCTTAGTAAATGTGTCTTTATTTAATTAATTAATCTTTTTTACATGGTTATTTTTTTATATTAAGTGAAGAACTGGCACCCTGTCCATAGCCGATTTTTGGCTTGTATCTAATCTGCTAGCATAATTTTAATTTGACAGGAGAACAGGAAATCGTTACTTTAATATCTGAAATTAAACCCACTACCAGTTCCTTAGACCTTGTCCCATCAGAACAATTGAAAAGCTCAATCACAGTTCTGGCAGCACCCATTTGCTAATATAACAATAGTTCATTATTGACTGGCACAGTCCATAATGCACTATAAGCATCAGTTATCAGGTCATTGTTACCTATATCAAATTTATCTCTTTATCTAAAGTACTTTAAAAAGGAGTTGTTACGTATGTGGCTTCAGTCTCACCTTACATTATAATTTACTTAAGAAGTTCCAGTTTGGCTTTTGCACCAGTCACCATGTAGAAACAACAGAAACTCATGTGGTAAATTGCATTTTAATATCTTCTGATGAATTAAATGTTGCAGTAATTACGTTGTTAGATTTGAGAGCAGTTTTCAAAACCATTGACTACTCTGTTTTGTGACAGAGGCTGAAAAATTATGAGCTTTCAGGTGCCTTCCTTGCATTTTTTAGTTCATATTTATCAAGCTGATTTCAATATGTATAGCAATATGTTGACAACACTCCATCATTATATGCAGAAGTTAAATATGGTGTCCCACAGGGCTCAGTGCTCAGACTTTTATTGTTTCCACTTTACATGATTCCACTGGGAAATGACATTAAAATCATAACATTCACTTTGCATCATATGTAGATGACATTCAGTTATAGCATTCTTTCAGACCAAACAACTTCAGTCCTAGAGTGTCCTCATTTAATTATGTCAGTGAATTAATTTCACCAGTTTCGGTGCAAATTAAAGTGACAACAGTTGCAATGGAAAGTCAACAGTGTCTCCCAGCATAGGTTTAAGGGCATGGAGCAGATACCAGGAGATAGGAAGTTACAAGAGGAGAGCTGGATAGTGCTGAAGAAGGGCATCAACCCAGCAGCAGGACCAGTTTCTGCTCCTTTGTGCCAGAAGGATCAGGAGGAGCACTTTCAGTGCCCTACAAAATGACTTCCAGCTGGTTAATGGTATGCATGTTTCTGACCAAACTGTCAGAAACAGACTCCATGAGGGCAGCATGAGGGTCATTCATGGTCTGGGTAGGCACATCATCGGATTGTTGTACAGATCTCCACTTGCTAGGTAATGGTACCTTGACAGCTGTTAGGTAATGGGATGAAATTTTCTGAGCCATTGTGAGGCCTGGTGCAGTGGGCCCTGGGTTCCTCCTGGTGCAGGACAATACCCAGCCTCATGTGGCCAGAGAATGTAGGTGGTCCCTGGATGACAAAGGCACTGATACCATTGACTGGCCCACATATTCCCCAGACCTGAATCAAATCCAGAAATGCCAAGTAGCGCTACAGACTGTTCAGGACCTCACTGATGCCCTGAGGAGATCCCCAGGACACCATGTAATCAGGAGCATGCCCAGACATTGCTGGGAGTGCAAACAGGCACATGGGGGCCATACACACTTCTGAGTCACATTTTGAGTTGCCGTGACAAAATTCAAACAAGTTGGATCAGCCTGTGATTTTTGATGTGATGATGAATCTAACCCTCAATGGGTTGGTGATTTTGGTTTCCATTGATTGTTATTACATCAGATTGTGGTCAATAAATTACACAGTATTACTCAGCAAATCTTTTCCACTTGAATATTTTGTTCCAGGTTGTATGGTGTGATTTGCCACACTCATTTGTTTAATGTCGGCTTTTGACACATTAAGAATATTACATCTATAGTGAGTTAAAGTGTAAGCACTCTCTTACACCCTGAGTGGCCCAGTATCGGGCCGAGCGATCGTTTAAAAATCCATTACCATATCATACAGGAGAATTATGCCATACTCTGACACAAACAATAACTCATTTGCAGGCAACCAGTTTTGACTTCACACTCCTAGCAATCAAAATGTTACAATATTTACAGTTGACTTTTATTTTGTTACAAAATTAAACATTTGATGTTTCATAAATTGCCACAAAAATATTTGAAAAAAATCATAGTAATTATTCTGTGTAAAGAATACACAAGTGTTATGCATCTATCAAAGTGCCTCAACCAATAGATTTCAACCAATGCGATGAACCCTCCCACCAACAGAGTAAATGCGAGCTATATGCTGAAAACTGGAAACAGTATAACAATGCTCTTCTGATTTTTCGTGTGCTTTACAAAACAACAGCAAACATCTACAATTGACACATCAGTACTTACAATAGATTCTACTGATCAAAACAAGTCAAATCACATTATTGTACGATACATCAATCATGAGATATCCTCCAAATTAGAGGAGTCACGTGATGTCCTCTGGCAAAATACCACCCTACATTTCCATATCATGACTCAAAGGTCACACACTCTCAAACTTTTATACCATTGGTTGGCCGTGACTGTGACGTCTCCAAAGATATGTAGATGCTGTGGCAGGCGACGAGGCCCATGCCTGGCTGGGACACCCCTGCATATCTACTGAGGGAGCATAGTATCTCCCCCTGGACACTAGATGGCAACCTCCCTGGGTTGCAGCATTGCCTCGAACTCCCCCGGGGCTTCATGCGGGTTGGAGGTTTGTGCAGCCCTGTTGGGTTGCGCAGGTGCCGCCAGGGGGTGCTGCAACTGGGACTCCTGTGCCCGTCTGGGCAGCATATTCGTCACACCCAGAAGTGCAGCCGGAGGTCGGCAATCAAATGCCTGTAGCACTTCCGGGTGCCCTATAAAAGGAGTCAGCAACTACCACTCAGCGGCCAGAGTCGGGTGGAGGAGGACAATGTTGGCTGGAGGAGTGGTGGTAGAAGTGAGGACTGTTTGCACTTTAGTGTTTAGTGCTTGGGACTGTGTTGTGGCTGGGGGGATTACGGGGAAGACGTGCCCTCCAGCTAAAGAAAAATAAAACTGTCTTGTTTTTATACATGCCTCCGTGTCCAGTCTGTTTTGGGTCGGGCGCAATATAGTGCCTTTTGTTACAATGTGCATATCTGGAAATAATGAGACACAGCAGCCTTGTGTGTGTAATGTAAAAACATACTATTTGAAGCAGGAGCAAACAATGTAAATAGTTCATGTAAATGTGTAGGTGGAGTGGGAAGTACTTGGGTGTAACAGTGTATTAGTGGATGGGGTGCATAGTTTTTATATGATTCACTGTTTTATTGAAATTGTTCTGAACCTGTTTGGAGAGGTTTTGGAAAGGGAAGAGGGACCCATGGTGCCAAATACTTTAACTATTTACTTTTTTGTGTAGTGAACATGAAACCTTAGACAGGTACAGTTGACAGGTCTGGGAACACCTCAGTGGTGAAAAGATTGTCCTGGCATTACTTGTACCTGAGATATACTGTATCAGAAAACAGAAATTTGAAAATAATACTGTGAAGAATTTTTTGTTTCTAATTTAGCAGCAGTATTTAAGTAAAGGAATGTTTAAATTTGACATTAACACAGATTCTGTCCCATCTGAGAAGTTAACTCTCAGGTTTAAAGTGAAAAATTGACCATCCTTCCCTTAATTTTTAAATCTTATATGTAAAGCAGACTGTAACAATTATGTATGTTATCATCCAGTTGACGCTTAGTAAACACAAAGGGGGAGCCAGAGAACCCCAGACAGAGCAATACAGAACACAAAATAAGAATATAAATACAATAAAGAGTTTTTATTCCACAAAGTACCTTCCAATGAACACCTCTCCAACAATTAGCCACAATCTTATATATAAAGCAGACTGTAACAGTCTTGCAGTCTTGTATGTATGTTATCATCCAATTGAAGCTCGGAACGTTTCTGGTGTGTCCCCCATAAAAGCAACCAACAGTTTTATCATGAAAAATCCATAGTATTATTTGTTTGTCATTTAATATTTGTTTCTGTTAACTATATTTTCATCTTGCATTATTCTTATATTTATTTATTTATTTATTTATTAATTTTATTACAATCAATACATAGCAATCAAGTTTTTACAAAAAAAAAAAAAAGAATTATGCTAAGAACAGATCGATCCCCACCCTTGAGAGAGAGAGCAAGCCAAACGGTGTAAAATTTAAGGCTTTTAAAAATACCTAAATCAACAAATTCTCTGTGCTTTATAAAATCATTTCAAAATATTACTGATTAGATCCTGCCATGTTTTGAAAAAAGTCTGCACAGATCCTCTAACTGAGTATTTGATTTTTTCCAATTTTAAATAATATAACACATCAGTTTCCCACTGACTTACAAGAGGAGAGTTTGGGTTCTTCCAGTTTATCAGAATAAGTCTGCGTGCCAACAGTGTAGTGAATGCAATCACAGTTTGTTTGTCTTTCTCCACTTTAAGACCCTCTGGAAGAACCCCAAACACAGCTGTTAATGGGTTAGGAGGGATTGTGAGTCCAAGACTGTCTGAGAGGTAATTAAAAATTTTTGTCCAGAATAATGTTAATTTGGAGCAGGCCCAGAACATGTGACCTAGTGAGGCTGGGGCTTGGTTGCAACGTTAGCAGGTTGGATCATGCCCTGGAAACATTTTGGAGAGTTTTAGTCGAGACAGATGTGCTCGATATATAATTTTGAGTTGTATAATTGTATGCTTTGCATATGGAGCTTGAGTGAATTCTCTGCATTGCTACTTTCCACTCCTTTTCTGATATATTAATTGAGAGGTCATTTTCCCAGTGTCCTCTTGGATCTTTGAAAGGAAGGGATTGTAAAAGGATTTTATATATTGTAGAGATGGAGTCTAACTCCTTGAAATTGAGCAATAATTTTTCCAGCGTGGATGAGGGTGCAAGATGAGGAAAATCTGGAAGGTTCTGTTTAACAAAGTTCCTGATTTGAAGATAGTGAAAGAAATTTGTAGCTGGAATGTTAAATTTGGAACGTAATTGTTCATAGGATGCAAAGACGTTGTCTATATAAAGGTCTCTAAGCAAGTTAATTCCAAATTTTTCCAGATATTAAAACTGCATATGTTTGTGAGGGTTGAAAGAGGTGGTTCTTTTGCAGGGTGCCACAGAAAGAAGCTTCTCCGTCTTAAAATGCTTTCTACATTGGTTCCAGATTCTAAGTGAGTGGAGCACAATTGGGTTATTAGTGTATTGCCGATAACGTGTGTTTATTGGAGCACAAAGCAAGGAATACAAAGAAGTACTGCAGGATTTTACTTCTATTGCGGTCCATGCCTGTGTATGTTCTTCTATTTGTGTCCAGGTTCTTATCGACTGTATATTTGCCCCAGTAATAAAACTGGAAGTTAGGTAGAGCCATGCCGCCTTCTGCCTTTTGTCTTTGTAGGGTCGCTCTTTTGATGCGTGGATGTTTAGAATTCCAAATAAATGAGGTTATTGTTGAATCTAATTGCTTAAAGAACGATTTATTAATGTATATTGGTATGTTTTGAAATAAAAAGGAGCTTAGGAAGAATATTCATCTTAACAGTGTTAATTCTTCCAGCTAGTGTGAGATGAAGGGTTGACCATCTATGCCAGTCTTGTTTAATTTTTTCCCATACAGGCACGAAATTTTTTGATAAAGAGCTTTATGTTTACTTGTGATGTTTACCCGAGGTATTTAAACTGTTCTGCAATGATAAAAGGAAGGGTGTCTAATCTAATATTATATGCTTGCGAATTCACGGAAAGAGTACACTTTTATTCAGATTAATTCTGAGACCAGAGAGCTTTTGAAATTCTGTGAGTGCTGCTAAGACTGCAGGCACAGAATTTTCTGGGTCCGATATATACAGTACCATGTCATCTGCATATAATGAGATTTTCTGTTCCAGTCCTTCTCTGCTAATCCCCTTTATCTGATCAGTATTTCGACAATGTATTGCCAGTGGTTCAATGGCAATTGCAAACAGCAGTGGTGACAAAGGGCATCCTTGTCTTGTGCCACGTTCTAGTTTAAAGTAGTCTGAGCAAATGTTATTGATGCAAACTGAAGCTTCTGGGTTAGTATACAGTAATTTAATCCATGCACAAATGTTGGGCCAAACCCAAACTTCTCCAAAATAGTAAAAGGTATTTCCATTCAATCATGTCGAATGCTTTTCTGCATCCAATGATAATAATATTTCTGGGGTGTTTGATTTAGTTGGTGAGTATATTACATTAAACAGGCGTCGAAGATTTGAAGATAAGTGTCGGCCCCTAATAAATCCAGTTTGGTCTTGTGATATTATTGAGGGAGCACTTTCTCCATCCTTCTAGCTATGATTTTAGAGAGTATTTTAACGTCGTTATTCAGAAGTGAAATTGGTCTGTATGATGCACATTGTAATAAGTCCTTATTTTGTTTTGGAAAGACAGTGATTAGTGCTTGGCGAAAGGTTTGTGGAAGAGATTGGTTATCTCTGGCTTCTGTAAATGTTGCTAATAGGAGGGGAGCTAGCTGAGCGGAGAATTTCTTGTAAAACTCTGCAGGGTAGCCATCAGGGCCTGCTGCTTTTCCACCTTGGAGTGACTTTATAGCATCCAGTAATTCTGATAATGACAGAGGTTTATCGAGCTCCTCCACACTAATAGCGTCAATTTGTGGTATCTGTAATTTATCCAGAAATGCATTAGATTGTATATTGTCTTCTTTAAACTCAGTAGTATATAGGGATTTATAGTAGTCTCTAAAAGTGCACATTATATTTTTGTGTTCGATGATTTTATCTCCATTCGTGTTAGTAATTACCGAGATTGCGTTGCGCACTTCTTGCTTGTGAATTTGTTGCGCTAAAAGCTTATTAGCTTTCTCTCCATGTTCATAATAATGATGTCTGGATTTGTAAATTAGTTGTTCGGTTTCTTTAGTTGTCAAGAGGTTTAATTCTGAATGTAGAGCCTGCCTCCTCTTATGTAGAGTCTCGCTTGGTAGTCTGGCATGTTCTTCATCTATTTTAGTAATTTCGCTTTTTATCTCTGCTACTTTCTTCGCTTCGGATTTATTTCTGTGGGAAAGATATGAGATAATCTGTCCTCTTAAGAAGGCCTTAAGAGTTTCCCAGAGTGTTCCTGCAGAGATCTCAGGGGATGTATTTGTCTCTAGAAAGAATTCAATTTGTTTGGATATAAATTCAGTACAATTCTCGTCAGCTAATAGAAGCGGATTGAGACGCCATCTGCGGGGTGAGTGTATGGGGCTTAGTAATTTCAGCTCCAAGATCATCGGAGCATGGTCTGAAATAACAATAGCATCGTATTTACAAGATTTAATCTTAGGCAAGAAGTTATTATCTATAAAGAAGTAATCAATCCTTGAGTAGCAATGATGTACTGGTGAGTAGAAAGAATATGTTCTTGAATTTGGGTTTAAAAACCTCCAGGGATCTGATAAGTTGTGATCAGTTATAAACTTTGTAATTATCTTTGCGGTGTTAGTTGCGTTCCCCTGTGGAGGAAGTCTTATCTAAAAGTGGATTTAGAACACAATTAAAGCCCCCAGCCATTATAAGTTTATGAGTGTTCAGATTGGGAATGGATGCAAATAAATTTTGTATAAATTCCTTATCATCAACATTAGGTGCATAAACATTTATCAAAATCATTTTACAGTTAGATAAGTCTCCCATGACCATCACATATCTCCCTTCAGGATCCAATACTACATCTGATGCTACAAATGGTACTGTTCTATGTATGAGAATTCCCACCCCTCTAGTTTTCTTTGTAAAACTAGAATGGAACATTTGGCCAGTCCAGTCTTTTGCAGCGGAACTGATCCTTACTTAGTAAGTGGGTTTCCTGTAAAAATACTATTTTAGCATTTAGACCTGTTAGGTGAGAAAGTACTTTCTTTCTCTTTAATTCGTGATTCAGGCCTTTAACATTCCAGCTTACGAAGTTAACTGTCCCATCATGGAGACACTGATTCTGAGTTTTGGTGTCATATTATAGTCTTAACTGGAAGTGAAATAGTTTAGGTCTTAATTTCCTATTCCCCAAGAGTTGTTGCCATGCAGCTTATTATTACGTTGATAGTTATAATTATAAAGATTGAGATGATAGATTAGATATAGATCAAGCCTGCTCTCTTTCTCTTCCCCTTAACCCCCACCCTCCCTTTTTGCCTCCCCAGGTGAGGTTAAAACCCACTTCATGCAGTCCCAGTCCTCTGACATACCCAGAGACAGAGCACGTCCAAAGCACATCAAGCCCCCATGCAGTGGCGCTTTAAGGTTAAAAGATAGAGATATCTGTTACCAATATAGTCTTTAAAAGAGGAAAAAGAAAGAAAAGAATTTTGCACTTAATATATATATATATATATATACATATACACATATACATATATATATATATATATATACATACATACATACATATAATCTTCATCAATTTTAGTGCATTAAGATGATATCCCCAGATAATAAACCCAGGTGATGGTGTTAAAGATGTGTCCAAAACAAGCATAACAAGTCTTAATGCAGTAATAGCAATAACAGCAAACCAAGGGTATGATATTGAACAGTCTCATTTAGGGTACACATGAAATAATTAGAAAAGAAAAAAAAAGAGGAGGAAAACGTAATTAAGCACAATAAAACACAAACATTTAGCCCTAGTAATACTAAGTAATGATAAGTAATAAGTAAGTAATAATAATATAAGAATATGAGAATATATGCTGATAAAAACCCGTATTTTAAAACAAATAGATCAGACAGTAGATTATTAATCCTAGCTTTATCATTTACCGCCATGACTCACAATTATGTATCAGAATAGTCCGGATCAGCTTTCTTAACTCATTTTCTGCCTCCTCCTTGCTAGCGAAAACATAGAAATGCCCTGCCATTCCACTTTCAGTTTTGCGGATACAGGAGGCCGTATTTGACATTGGCTTGCCGTAGCCGCTGTTTAATATTATAGAAGGCGGCGTTTGATAGCTGTTGCTGGAGAGAAGTCAGGGAAGACGCGAATTGGCAATCTTCATATATAATATCTTCCTTTTTTTTCCTGAGGAGTTCCATCACCTCTAACTTAAATGATAATCGTTCAAAACGGACTATAAAAGATCTTGGTCGGGGTCTGACGGTGTTTGATCAGCGTCGCTGTAAGCCGCTGCTATCTCAGATTCTGCTTTAAAGTCGCCCCGATTATTTTAGAAAAAGTTCAGTTCGAATTTCACCGGGTTTAAACTTTCTCGATTCTCCGGCAAGCCTTCAATTCTGACATTATACCTTCTATTCCCATCTTCTAAAGCAGCCAGTCTGTCTCCAAGTTTTTCTCCGAGTTTTTTACATTCCGAACTGACATTTACTGCTCTTTCCTCGGCACTGGCAGCTAGATGTTCGGCTATTTCGATCCGATTCGTGAATGTCTCACTAAGATGCTCCAATCGATCAGCAAGCGTGCTCAGTTTAGCCGAGTTTTTCTCAATGCGCTCTTCAATTTTACCCAGCACCTGTCGAAGTTCAAGCTGTACCTCTTGACGAAGCCTTTCATTTGCCTGTTGGATTTCCTGTCGCAGACATTCATTGGCCTGTTTCATCTCCTGTTTCAGTCTCTCATGTGCCTTTGCCGTTGCTTTCTCATTAGCCTTCTCGCTTTTCTTTATATCTTGCCTGAGGTCAGCGAGCAACACTTTCAGTTCAGATAGCTCAAATGTGCCTTCTTGTACCGTAGATGAAGCAGCAGACTCTGCTGAAGCGGTGTCCCGCTGCTCCAGTCCCGCGTGATTGCGTAACTGAAGCCGCGGACCTCCCGCCTTTTCCAGTTTCAGGTAATCCTCTCCAATCGGCGAGCTATCCACATCTGCACTCACGATCGCACCTTCACTCCCCTTTTCGCTCTCAGCAGGCGACGATGTAGCGGACCGTGGTCCCGAGGAGTCTGTACTTTCGCCCATCTGATCCAGGTCTGTCTCTGAGAGGCCGTATCTCGAACTAGGGCTTGCTGATCGCAGCTTGGATGTAGCTTTAGTCTTCGATTCTTTCGGACCCCCCTTCTTGTTGGCCATGTTTATATGTGTTTACATATACTGTAGCGGTCCCTCTCGGGTTGAATAAATACAGGATATCTCAGAATAATAAGCAAATAATATGAAAAATAGCACCACTGCTAGCGGAGCTCCACTTCAGACGTCCATCTCTCGCATCGGACGAGACCAAAAATCTTGCATTATTCTTATTGTAACAATGTTGTAGTGGTAATAGAATTAAATCAACTTTATAATTAAATTAATTTAATTGATTTTTTTTCATCGTCAAAGATTCTGAATGTAAAAACTTATAACTACACCACAAAACAAAAAATAATCTCCCAAGTTGTATTTCTTTGAATTATACAGTTAGGTCCATAAATATTTGGACAGAGACAACTTTTTTCTCATTTTGGTTCTGTACATTACCACAATGAATTTTAAATGAAACAACTCAGATGCAGTTGAAGTGCAGACTTTCAGCTTTAATTCAGTGGGTTGAACAAAAAGATTGAATAAAAATGTGAGGGAACTAAAGTACTTTTTCTTAACACAATCCCTTTATTTCAGGGGCTCAAAAGTAATTGGACAAATTAAATAACTGGAAATAAAATGTTCATTACTTGGTTGAAAACCATTTGCTGGCAATGACAGCCTGAAGTCTTGAGCTCATGGACATCACCAGATGCTGGGTTTCCTCCTTTTCAATGCTCTGCCAGGCCTTTACTGCAGTGGCTTTCAGTTGCTGTTTGTTTGTCGGCCTTTCTGTCTGAAGTTTAGTCTTCAACAAGTGAAATGCATGCTCTATTGGGTTAAGATCAGGTGTCTGACTTGGCCATTCAAGAATTTTCCACTTCTTTGCTTTAATAAACTCCTGGGTTGCTTTGGCTGTATGTTTTGGGTCATTGTCCATCTGTATCATGAAACGCCGCCCAATCAATTTGACTGCATTTAGCTGGATTTGAGCAGACAGTATGTCTCTGAAAACCTCAGAATTAATTCGGCTCCTTCTGCCTGTGTCACATCATCAATAAACACTAGTGTCCCAGTGCCACTGGCAGCCATGCACGCCCAAGCCATCACACTGCCTCCACCGTGTTTTACAGATGATGTGGCATGCTTTGGATAATGAGCTGTTCCACGCCTTCTCCATACTTTTTTCTTGCCATCATTCTGGTAGAGGTTGATCTTGGATTCATCTGTCCAAAGAATGTTTTTCCAGAACTGTGCTGGCTTTTTTAGATGTTCTTTAACAAAGTCCAATCTAGCCTTTCTATTCTTAAGGCTTATGAGTGGCTTGCACCTTGCAGTGCACCCTCTGTATTTACTTTCATGCAGTCTTCTCTTTATGGTAGACTTGGATATCAATATGCTTACCCCCTGGAGAGTGTTGTTCACTTGGTTGGCTGTTGTGAAGAGGTTTCTCTTCACCATGGAGATGATTCTGTGATCATCCACCACTTTTTTTCTTCTGTGGATATCCAGGTCTTTTTGCGTTGCTGAGTTCACCAGTGCTTGTGTAGGTTTTGCCACTCGTAATATTGTAGCAATTTCTCGGATGGGTTTTTTCTGTTTTCGCAGCTTAAGGATGGCTTCTTTCACCTGCATGGAGAGCTTCTTTGACCGCATGTTGTCTGTTCACAGAAAAATCTTCCACATGCAAGCACCACATCTCAAATCAACTCCAGGCCTTTTATCTGCTTAATTGATAAGACATGACGACGGACTTGCCCACACCTGCCCATGAAATAGCCTTTGAGTCAATTGTCCAATTACTTTTGAGCCCCTGAAATGAAGGGGTTGTGTTCAGAAAAATGCTTTAGTTGCCTCACATTTTTATGCAATCGTTTTGTTCAACCCACTGAATTAAAGCTGAAAGTCTGCATTTCAACTGCATCCGAGTTATTTCATTTAAAATTCATTGTGGTAATGTACAGAACCAAAATGAAAAAAAAGTTGTCTCTGTCCAAATATTTATGGACCCATCTGTATTTTTTAGCATCCAGCTGATATGCAGAAAGTTTCTGGTGTGCTCCATAATTATATTTTTCTCAAATAATTAAAAAAAACACTGGGTATTTCAGCTAGTGCAGTTATATTAAAACTTCTTTAGGCAGCACTGTCTTATCAGCGCTTTCCATGCGAGGTCCCTGTCTCCCTAATCACTGCTGTGCAGGTGTGAACGTGTTACATCAGATCATTTTGTATTTGCGGTGCGAGAAGCAATGGCTGCCCCGCTTGCGTTTTGCACGAAAGAAGAGCAACGTGCAGTGATTTGTTTTTCGTGGTCTGAGGGTGTGCCTGGTGCCGATATTTATCAAAGATTTTGTGCACAGTATGGAGGAAGTGTTTTGTCATGAAGAAGTATATAGGAATGATTAGATAAGTTCAAGGAAGACCGCACAAGTGTCAGCCATGAAGAAGGAACTAAACGCCCGTCCACATCCATGAATGATGACAACATTGAGCGTGCACGTGAAATAATTCTGTTGAATATATGAGTGACAGTAGATGATGTGGCAAATCATTTGCAAATCAATTATGGCTCTGCCTATGCAATAATCCATGACAGACTTGGATTTTGAAAGAAGGATGAAGATTTACATCTGATGAAGAGGTGAAGACAGTGGTGCATTTGTGGCTCGCACTTCAGCCTAAAACATTTTTTATGAAGGAATATGAAAGCTTATTGACAGATGGACAAAGTGTATGTTGAAAAACTATGTATTTGTCTTTTCTGAAAGACTGTGGATAATTTTTGACTCACCCTCTTCATTTTGGGGTGGAGGTTGCTGAAAAATGCCCCCATGGGTGTAAGAAGTCCTGCTCCTTTGATTACCTATTCACTTTAACTTTGGGTGTTGAGAGTAAGAAGAGAGGTCCTCCAATAAGAGAAAGTGAAACACAGTAGCAGTCTGCTCTGGATGAAGTCGAACCATAGTCTTAGGTGGAAGTGCATTAGAGTAGTGGGTTGTGAATCATTCACAGACAGGTGCAAGGATAAGAAAACAAAGGATGGGGTGATGGACTTAAGTGTGGGTCTTGATAACAAAGAATCTGGACATGGGGATAAAAGAATTTATGTTTTAGGGTAATGTCATCCCAAAACTCTTCCATGAAAAAAGCAGAGTGCTATACAAAAATAAATTAATTTGAATAATTTCCTTTCCATTGTACCCTTAAATTGGATTAAGCATATAAGACAATGCTATTTTTCATAGCAGGACTGGCACCCTGTCCAAGGTTGTTTGCTGTGCTTAAATCACCTCTACAATAGCACTACTTATACTGGACTTTTTCCTCAGAGGTTTTACAACAAGGTTTCAGGAACTGAGAGTATAACTGGAAAAATAGAAACTGGTTTATGGGGTATATCAGGTCAGCTGATTTGTGTATTTTATTGAATAAAATCATATGTCTTTTTTTTGGACAAGAAAGTAAGAAATTCACTGTACTGCGCTTACATGATAGTACCACTACTATAACTCCTACAGCTACTAAAGTTACTGCTAACTACTACTACTATTGCTTTGTACCTGGCGCTGCCAAAATAGGCTCCAGTAGCACATGAGCCTAAATTTGATTTTAAAGATTTTTAAAAATGGTTTAAGTTAGCAGCTTTTTATAGCGAGCAAAGCAGTAATTCTGTTCCACAATCTGTGGCTTAAGAATTGAACTTCTCAGTCATCTAAGCTCTTGAAAACAGAATTTTCATTCTCATTTTAATGATAGTGAATTCATATAACTGGGCAAGATAATCCAAATAATGAACAATACAGTCAGCAAGACTATTCAGTCTATGAATGTTTATTACAGTGTCAAAAATACAAACACGCTTTACTAAGCTATTCATTCAATGGTATAAAATGATACCAGATATTTAGTGAACATGTACTGCATGGTAAGAAATGTATAGAGTTAATTTATCAAAAAGGCTTTTCCTAATCAGTTTTCATTTTTTGTACCAATCATGCTGGGTTTTTTTACGAAGAAATTAATAAGGTACAAATAATTTAAAACATGCCAAATATGCAAGAGCATACATAGACATTAATGCCAAAAAATAAAATAAATGCCATACATAAGCCATAATTTCAAAAATATGAATAGCACAGCTAGATATTCGCTGCAGAGGAATTGGTTAAACGTCCGACACTCGCAAAACTACTGGATGCTATAAACTCCAAAGTGGGAAAGTAGCAGGCCCTGATGGCTATCTGGTGGAATTTTATAAAACAGTTTCAACTAATTTAGCTACACTGTTATTAGCAACGTTCATAGAATGTAAAGATAACAAAATTCTACCTCAAAAAATTTTTGCCAAGCCTTCCCAAAGAAAAATAAGGACTTAAACCCTAATTTCATAGAATATCTTTTAAATCACACTCCTCTGTTGTTATTGTGTTGTGCTTAGTATCATTGCCCTGATGGAAGATGAAACTTCAGTCCTGTCCAAGGTCCAGCGCAATTTAGATCCGGTTTTCATTAAGGATGTCGCAGTAGTTTACTCTGTTCAGCTTTTCCACAACCCTGTCTAGTCTTCCAGTCCCGGAAAAACAACTCAATGTTGTCATTACCATGCTTCACTGTTGGAATGGTATTGCATAGGTGATGAGTGGTGTCAGGTTTCCTCCAGACATGAAGCAAATCTTAGTTTAATCTGACCAAAGAACCTTGTTTCTCATAGTCTGAGTTGTCCCTTAAGTGCTTTTTTGCAAACTCCAAGTGAGTGTCATGCATGTGTGCCTCATAATCATCTTCCTGGTTCAGCAGAGGTAAGCGATACCACTCAACCACAGCTCTAAGAAGAGGGCACCTAACTCTGCCCACAGTGTCCAGAGTAGGCCCCGCCTCTTCCTGTTGGAGCTATATAAAAAAGGACAGCCCTGGAAGGTTGGTGTCTCATTCTTGACCCAGATCACGAATCAGACAGAGCATCTGTGAACCTGTGAGCATCTAATCAGAGTGTCTTTTGTTTAGGATGGCTTTGCATCCATTTTTTATGTTGTGCCACAGAGCACCTTCATGTTTTTGGTTGCTTAACAAAGGGTGCTGCCTGGATGTTGCCCCGAATACCTCTCACAGCAGGCTTGTGGTTTATTCCCCTGGTCACATGGATTTCCATGTGTCTGTTACTGAGGAGAGGCTTCTGTCTGGCAACTCTATCATAAGGCCCAGGCTGCTGGTGTGTTGCAGTGATGGTTGTGTTTCTTAAAGTTTCTTCCATCTTCACACAAGTTCACTGAAGCTCTGTCAGAATGATAATCAGGCATTTGTCCACCTCTCTTTCCACGGCCCTTCTCCCAGAATTGCTCAGTTTGACAGGGTGGTCAGCCCTGGGTTGTGATTGGTCTAAACTTCTTCCATGTAAGAATTATTAAGGCAACTGTGCTCTTGGGAACTTCTGTTTTGCACATTTCCCCAGATCTGTGCCTTGACACAATCCTGTCTTTAAGCTCTGCAGACAATTCATTTGACCTTGTGGCTTATTCTTAGATCTGATACATATTGTGATCTGTGAGCCCTTATATAGACAGTTGTAGGCCTTCCCTAATCATGAGAACTCCAAAAAATGTGTAGAAACATCTCAACACTGATCAATAGAATGGGACACACCCAAGCCAGATTTCAGGGGTCACAGTAACGGGTCTGAATACTTGCATCAATGTGATATTTTAGTTTTTTATTTTTAATAAATTTGCACAAATTTCTAAAAACCTGTTTTTGTTTTCACTTCAGCATTTGGGGCTATTCAATTTTCCTTGATGTGGGAAAAAAAAAGAATTTAAACAATTTTAGCATAAGGCTGCGACGTAACAAAATATAAAAAAAATCCCAGTGGTCAAACTAAATTCTGAATCCACTGCATACAATGGTTGAAATTTTAACAACTGACAGATGCAATATTCATAACATAAAAGAAATCCTTAATAAATGCTCAATAAACCAGTCGCCATTTGAAAGCTTTTACTGAGATTTCAGAAGATGAGCAGCCCTCGTTCTTAACATCCACACTTAAAGGCCTTTCATTGTGGCTGTGCTACTTTCAGTCATTAAGCTGAGTTAATTTACATCCCACTCCAGCTGCCTTTACCTCTTCTCTCCACAATTTAAGCATTCAGGATCTCCTGCTTATGTGCTGTTACTCATTCTCTTGATCTTTATAGCTGTGCCCCCCTCTGTTAATTATTCATTTTAATAAACTCCCATTTCTGTTTGCCCAGATGTCACCTTTTAAATGGTCTTTTTGATGTGTAGCACAAACCCTTGCAGACACGACAACTCTTAAAGAATACAATACATAGCATTAAAGCCACTATTAGGTGATTTTGTTCAAATAAAGCTGCAGAGGCTGACAAGAGGGGTCACACAAGTGGCTCGGTATTTCCCTGTGATTTACCCAGAATTGGAATTCTCTGGTAAGCTCCTTTGCTATTCTCTGAGTTTACTGTACTGTGATCTTGTTTGCTTTTTTTGGTGGATTTGTAGTTGGACAGCGTGGTTGAGTGGCTGATTGTGTTATAGCTTGAAAGAAACAAGTGAATTTTGAAGGGCGCCTCCAGTGACTCACTCTACTTATGCACAAGGGCACCACTTATTTTGGTTTGTTCCTTGTGAACCCACCTTGTCTCATTTAAGTATTGTGTATGTTTATTTTCTTGTTTTATCTATTTGTATAAAAAATATCTGAAATGAAATGCCACTGACCTTGCCAGATCAAATGTTGACTCACAGGTAAATAACTCCATTTGAATTTACTTATAATGAAAGTATCACACTAAATGTATGTCACACAGCGAATGGAAGTGCACTTTCATTTGAGAAACTCGTATGAAGGTTTACAAGGAACAAACAGTACTTTGAAATATTTTCTATGAAGTGAAAATAAAAATCTGTCAATGGCAAGAGTTCTAAAAATGCATTTCAATTAATACTGGATTAGAATTTCAAGGCGGCATTAGCAGGCAGTGTGTTATAGCGCATGACAGTGGATGACATTTCAGAACACTATGTGGCACCATAGAGACGAGCTGTATTTGGAGTTCGCACTCCTGCCACATGGATCCACCTTCCACCTTGGGTTCAAACCGTGTGTAGACTCTGCAGAGATTTTCTGTACTGGGTTTTCTCTGAATTCACTGGTTTTCCTCTTACATTTCAAAGACACATGTGTTAATTTAACTGGTAATCCTATTTAGGCTCCGTGTACATACAGTACAGTATGTGGGCCATGTTATAGACTGGAGTTATGACCAGTGCCGCCAGGATAGGCTCCTGCCACTCACAATATCCAGTTGGAAGTGAGTCTGACAATGTTATGTTATGTCTCACTGTAATTTTATATGGTAGTGTAGTAGTCAATGCAGTTATTTTAATTCTGGCTTGATCACTCTCCACGCGAAAATTGACTTTCTGCCTATTTTCTTCAACAATACAGGATTCCATATCCAAATGACATGCATGTTGGGTTGACTGAAAACTCTAAATTGGCCTGTTGTTAGTGGTTGAGTGAGTGAATGTGTGAGCGAGTGAGTGTGTGAGTGAGCGAGTGAATGAATGCGTGAGTGAGTGTGCCCTGTGACACGCTGGTTTCTTTGTTCTAAGGCTGATTCTGGCTTTGCACCCAGTGTTGTGATGAACTGTAGCACCTGGAGCCCAAAGCTGCAATAACTAGACTTAGAACTGGAACACATGAAAAGAATGACATGAAATGTCACAAATATGAACTCATAGCTGGTAAGGGTAGTCAAGAAAAGAGCAACTTCTTGATTAACATCCCAAGCCATAACTTCTGGTGTCTTGGCCAATGAAGCACCATTAGTAACATGACCCTTCCACACAAAACGTCCACGCCAAAGCTTTATGCCAATTAGTTAAGAAGAGTAAGAAAACATGATGGTTTTAATTAAAATAAGTTAGATTTTTCCATATACCTCATGACAACAGCAAGTATATACAGTACCTATACTATAACATGTATTTGGCCCCTTAGAAGTTTTCACATTTACAACATTGAATCACAATGGATTTAATTTGGCTTTTTGGCACTGATCAGTAGAAAAAAAAACTGTTTAATGTCAAAGTGAAAATAAATACAACTATTAAAACAGAAAACATTTGACCACATATGTATTTAACCCCTTCAAGTCAGCATTTAGTACATGCATCTCTGGCCACAATGACAGCCTTGAATCTGTGTATGCAGGCCTCTATTACTTTTGCACATTTTTCCTGATTTGTTTGTTTGCAAACCTGCTCAGACTCTGTCAGGTTGCATGCGGACAGTGAATGAGCAGCCCTTTTCATGCCCAGTCACGAATGTTCAACTGGATTGACTCAGCCACTCCAGGATATTAACATTTCTGGTTTTAAAACATTCCTGTGTAGCTTTGGCTTTATTCTTGAGGATGCTGTTTTCATTGAAAACAAATCATTTCTCAAGGCATAGGTTTCTTGCAGACTGCATGAGATTTTCCTCCAGGCCTTCCTTGTATTTTGCTGCTTTCATTTTACCCTCCACTCACAGTATGATGCTGCTGCTATCATCAATTGTGTGTTTTTTTTTGATTTATGATATGTTGAATTTACCCCAAATATGGCATTTAGTCTAATGTTAAAAAGCTCAATTCTGATCTTGTCAGACCATAGAACCTCCTTCCATCTGATTTCAGAGTATCCCATGTGCCACTTGTCAAACTTTAGTTTAGACTTCATATGTATTTTTTTGTCACTCCCATGTATGCTACAACTGGTCTCTCAAATCTCCTGTCACTGTAGATTCCTCCAGAGTTCTCATAGGTTATTTCAGTAGCCTTCCTCACTAGTCTTCTTCTTGCACAATGACCCAGTTTTGGGGATGGTCTACTCTAAGTGAAAATACAGCAGTGCCAAAGTCTTTCCATTTCTCAAAGACTGATTTAACTAAACTCCAGTGGATATTCATTGGGGTATGTTCTTGTTTCCATCCCCTGACTTCTGCTTTTCAATCATCTTTTCACAGAGTTGCTAAGTGTGTTCTTTTGTCTTCATTGTGCAGGTTAGGCCACCATACTCACTCACCAGAAGCTGGACCTTCCAGATACTGTACAGGAACATTTATACTACAATAAATTGAAACCCCATAACTACTGATAGATGATCTCCATTCAACTAATTTTATGACTTCTATAAGCAAGTGGTTGCACCAGTGAGGTTTTAGGTGTGTTGTATTTAAGGGGTTGAATATTTGTGCAATCACTTACTCCGTGTTTTATAGTTCTAATTACGTTTGACCACTTTCTAGAGATCTGTTTTCATTTTGACATTCTAGTGTCAAAAAAGCCAAATGAAATCCATTGTGATTCAATTTTGTATAAAAATAAAACATTAAATTGTCCAAGGAGGTGGATACTTTTTATAGGCACAGTAAAATCTTATGCACTGCTGGGACATTCCCAATATCCTGAATGTACAGATAATTAACATATAAGGATGTTATGCAAATTCAGAGATGGTGCACTATGAGAAACAGCCCAAAGGTTCTAGATGTTTATATGAACACAACATGCTCAATCTCAAGATAATCTACAGGAATAAGGAATTAAATAAATTAGCTACATTTTTATCAAGTGTATAATTGAAATGATTTCAATTTCTGCAAATATTCCATGAAGAAGCCTGAGGGATAACATTTTAGATTTATTTGCACATGTAAGCACTGGGTTGTAAAAAACTCTATCATTCTGCAGGGTTTATGGAGACCAAATCAATGGGGACACATGAAGATGTTTAGTTTCAGCTGGAAGTGTGATACATCAGCCTGTTTCCTTCATAGTCCTCAAGTCACTGACCTATAAGGAAAGGTATAACTCCAGCCTGTCTCTGTCCAACTGGCTTTATAATGGCTCAACAGACCAGTTAATGAACTGTCTCAGACCTAGAGGACAATGGCAGACATCTCCATTGCTGTTATGTTAAAGAGTCACTGTCAACAGTGTCCTTTCAAAACTCACCTCCATTAAGACATCAATAATTGGGAATTTCTTCTGAATACTGACCCTTTTGTTTGCACTTTCTCAGGGAAAAAATTTGATCAATTAATTCCAGGAGAGCTTAGAAAATGGTGGTATGGAGGGTATTACTTTCTTGTGTAACTGATGCAAAACTTAAAGTGGCCAATTCTTTATCGAGACCTTTATTTAAATAAGAGTTTCACTAAAATCTGTAAAGAGCAGGTACAATGCTGAAGGAAAATGGCGAAAATGATTACGTTTGTCTTATGCAGATAGTGCACAGCATAATAAAATGTCTCCTCAGAACTGTAACAATATCAAAAATAATTAAATGCCAATAAAAGATATACACAATCAAAATACTTTTTGTTTGTTTTTGCACAAAATAAGAAAAAGCAACATGGTGGAATAGATGACTCTGGTTCCAGGTACCTCACTAGAAACACTTCTGGGGTCGTGGATGACATTATCCATATAGAAAGAGCTCCTCCTAGTGGGTCTGGCTGTTTCTGCAAGCTTCCCTCATGCAAAGGTATACTAGAAAGGGCCATATGGTGGTCCTACCCAATAACCTTGTGAGCTCTAGGGAACCTCAAAATCCACTATAGGGCTTCTCCGACTGCACACAGGATCCAGAAGGTAGTTTGGTCAGTGCTAACTTAACGCCCTTCTGCAGGGCTTTACACTATTGAGTTCAGCAGGTGCACCACCAGAATGTTATGCTGCCAACAAAGATGGACTTTGCAGAAGTTTGTGTGAACTTTCCCCAGATGTCTAAATCAGTAAAGACATTGTTTGGCCTTGTTGACAAGACCCAGAATTTTCTATGCAAACTTCAACCTATCACTGATGTTCACCAAAAGAAATTGAAACCTGCTCATCCTCTAAATACTAACCCTTCAAATACAGATAGGAGTGTGGTCTGTCATCTTCTTCCTGAAGTCAATTCTCAGCTCCTTGGTTTTGCGGACATTAAGGATAATATTATTGACCTAATGTAGCCCGTCTACTGTAACTGTGTGTTGAAAGGGGCCCTGAGTTGTTTACTCCAATGCCTTATTATGATTCTAATTACTTTAATATTTTGAGTCTCGGGTCACGATGAACAAAACTTTATTACTTAATGCTAGCAATACACTGGTCAGGTCATAACAAATAAATAAAGGTCACAGGTTATGCTGCATATAAAAATATAATAAAACACCAAGAAACTGGGTAATAAAACAATGAAAATGACTCCCCGTTTAATTATAAACCACCAAAACACAATTAATAACACTGAAAATAATCAGGAATTTTCTTTTACCCAAACGAATAATCATAAAATATATTACACCGTTAATAATACAATAAAAACACATTCAGTCTTGTCAAACTCGTATTGAAACAAATTGTTGCAGGCCTGATTCGGTGCTTGTGAGCGTTGAGACCAAAACTTAGCGGTCAATTCACTCCTCCAGGAGCAACAAATAAAATGAAAGTGGTACCTCACTTTACAATGGTGGTATTAATCCAACAAATCGTCCTGACCTCTCTGCCTCTGTCCATGAGCAGGGAACCGCTGCTGAGCTAATCCAAAACCGTCTCTGTCTCCAAATAAGCAAACGTCCACCAGAAGTGCGTTGAGCTGAGTTAGCTGCTGCCTCTAGCGTTTCACGCTGCTACTTCCCCTCGCTGAATTAACAAGTCGTTCTTCTCTGGATAGACACTGCAAATGTCTAATTGAAATTCTCCGTCTATCTCAGCAATTCGTATTCCGGTAAATTATCTTGCTGATAATTTGTCGTTTGTTTCCCAAAACTGTCCGCTAGATCACCTCGGCGTCACACTCTCTTTTTTTGCTTCCCCGTTCTCCTCTACAGTCGGTTCTTCCACCCCCTTCCATTTTCACTACCACATCCGGTTATCAAAATAAATGTCTGCATAACCACGTAAACGAACTGCTACACTAAAATTAACAGTTTAAAACACAAACATTTCCATTTTTACATCAGTAACCTATTTACATAAATCAGTTAGTAAGCACATTTCTACCTGGGCTACATTAATATCATTGCGTCTACAGGTAGACCTCTTCTCTGTTAGTGATCTCATCATTGTTGGTGTTCATTCCAGTGATGGTGGTGTCATCAGTTGTGTCGGGCCACACAGCCATATGGTACAGAAGAGGGAGCCTGGAGTGCCTGTGCTGACAATCATTGGGGAGGATGTGCTGAGGTGTGTTAGTTGGAATTTACATTACTTTAATTTTATTTGTTCAGCTTTCTGAGGACTAGTAGCTAATGATAGGGACTGATTTGGACCCAGCAAGTCAAACAAACTAAACAATGGTCTTTGAAGATTTGCTCCTTTCCAATATTGTATATGTGCCAATGCAGAACTGCACTTAGCAGTCTGTGCTTAGCAAGGACTCTCGGAGGATTGGGGTAAAGCCTAGAAACAAAAATGAGAGGAAAACAGGTTGCTTAGATCTTAAAAACAACAACAATAACAAAAAAAGACATGCAACAAGAACAGTGCACATCCTATTGTCAAATAAATCAAAATTGAAATGCAGTGAGAGCTGTGAGTTCCACAGCCCCAAATAAAACCATCAATGAGAATGCAATAAGCCTTGATAGACCAGATGTTCTTTTCTTGTTTTGAGTGCTTCTTATTTTCCTTACATTTATTAACAGCAGCTGTGTACTTGTGAATAAAGCCAAGTAAGAATGGCCAGGGAGCAAGATCACTCACATGCTGTGAATATCAAAAAGCAAACAAAGAAGTCGCAACTGATAATGAAGTTCTTTGGGAATTGTGTTTGTTATATGAAAGAATACGGTTAATGAAGGATTATTACACTTCGGCATCCGTGCCAGGAAGTGTACGCCAAGTGACCTTTTGATCCAAGTGTATCGAGGGATGCTTGCTGAAGTGCCGCACACTCTTGTCAGATGCTACAAGTGTCAATGCTGGCTCAAAATCTATTCACAGCTTCATCTCACACCCACGGTGCAACAATATGTAATAATAATCCATCCAGTATCCAACCCGCTATATCAGGGGTGGGCAAACCTTTTAGCTCAGGGGCCACATTGACTTTTAAAATTTGACAGACAGGCCGGGCTAGCACTAGATGCATACATATCAAATATAAACATAAAAAAGGCATTACATTGTTAATATTTACATTCACTTTTAGTGGGGAAAGTGTTGTTGATCACCCTTTTTTGCCAGAGCATCGAAGTCTGTTGTTAGTTTTGTTGTGGCAATTCTCAGAACAGATCTGAGGTATTCATCGCTCAACTGGGATCTGTGGGGTGCTTTGTTGGTGTTCATCACACTAAAATTCTGTTCACACACATACATAGAGCCAAACAACACCAGCATCCTCTGTGCCATCTTCTGGATGTTTGGAAATTTGGCTCTTTCAGTTTAAGAGAGTTGAACTTCTCCTTTAAAACGGTGTTACATTGGAGATCAATCAGTTCCAACTGCAACTCCTGTGGCGCCATTTCAGGGTCCTGTGTGAAGGGACATGACACCAGCTGAAGTGACTTGTAAATTTTTCCAAAATCAAAGAACCGACGGCAGAATTTTCCATGAAGGTCGTCCAGTGATTTCCTGTATTTTTTCTCAAGTCGAGGGGCCTCTTTCAGCATAGCCAGTGCGGGAAAATGAACAAATGAGTTGTTTGACATTTGCTTTGAGAATAAGCTAGCTTGGTTTTGAAGGCTCTGACGTTTGTGTTCATTTCATGCACAAACTGGTCTTTCCCTTGTAGCTTCACATTCAGCTTATTTATGTGTGTCAGTATGTCCACAGCAAAAGCTAAATCACAAAGCCAATCTGTGTCACTCTGTTCAGGAAAATCGTCAGCTTTCTCAAGTAGCTCCAAAAATGAGATAATCTCCTGTTTCAGCTCCCACACTCATCGACATACTTTCTCCAAACTTAACCAGTGAATATTGGAGTGGTAAAGCAAGTCCTGGTGATCAGCGTCAATTTCTTCAAGAAACTTAATAAACTGACGATGCTGAAGTCCCCTCGCTCGAATAAAGTTAACAAGTTTTACAACTGGCTTCACTACGTAGTCAAACTGCAATACGGATTTACACAGTGCTTCCTGGTGGATTAGGCAGTGTAAGAAAATTACCTCCTGCTCAGGGATGTCCTCCTTCACCCTCTCCTGGATTCTTTTGAGCAACCCAACGTTTTTTCCAGTCAGATTTGGTGATCCATCTGTGGTAACGCTGGCGAGCGTACTCCAAGGTAGGTTATGCCTATTAATACCCACAAACACGCTGTCATACAAGTCCTCTCCCCGCGTTTTCCCCTTTAGGGATTCCATGGCCAAAAACTCCTCTGTTGTCTCAAAATTGTCATTAATCCCTCTGATAAAAATTAAAAACTGAGCGGAGTCCTTTATGTCATTACTTTCGTCCAGTGCCAAGGAATATAATGTAAATGACTCCGCTTTTTTGTTTAACTTGGTAGCTAAGTCTTCATCAATTAGCTCAAAACGGCGAGTCACTGTCCGTGATAAACTAATTTTTTCAAATTTGTTCTTGCTCTCAGGACACAAGATACCTTCTGTCTCTACCATGCACTCTTTGAGAAACTCCCCTTTGGAGAAATGCTTGCTGGTCTTTGCTAATTTGACACATAACTTGCCTTCATGCTTGATTCTTGGATGGCAGTTTGTCGGATAAAGGTGTTTTGCTGTGCCTGCAAACCAGCTGCCAAACTCTGAGCGGTAGCCGTTCATTCTTGCGTTGACTGGTTGTTAGCGTAATTAGCATGCTTGGAAAAGTGCATGGAAAAGTGACAGCTGATGTTGTATTCCTTTAAAACCGCAACGGTTTCTTGGCAAAAAAGACATACAGCCTTTGACTGGACTTCAGTGAAAAAGTATTTAGTTGTCCATTCCTTATTAAACACTTGGCACTCACTGTCGACTTTTCTTTTCTTTGGCCCACTCATTGTTGCAGATGAGTTCAGAGCAGTAGCAGAGTAATAACAGAGAGTAACCTGCTTAATGCGCCACCTGGTAGACATTACAGGACAAGGTCAAATGAATGCAGTCATAAATATGATACGATTTAATTTGGGCAATTTTGTACCAGTCTTCGGCGGGCTGGATTAAAAAGACCAATGGGCCGGATGTGGCCCGCGGGCCATAGTTTGTCCACCCCTGCTCTATATCGTAACTACAGGGTCATGGGGGTCTGCTGGAGCCAATCCCAGCCAACACAGGGCGCAAGGCAGTAAACAAACCCCGGGCATGGCTCCAGCCCACCACAGGGCTGTAATAATAATCACCATCTATATTTCTTCAATTATGTGATATCTTTTTCCAAAGCAAGTCAACAGTTGGTGAAGATAAACGTGACCGAGAAATACAAGCAGTTAGTACACTTGTATCTCACGTAAAACCATGAAAAACTTAGCATCACAGTCAATTGGAAATGTTTCATGCAGACAATTAAAGAAAATTAAATGGAACAGGTTAAAGTTAAAATTATGTGTATCTATGTAAGTCATGAGGTAGTGTCAGTTAACCAAGTTGTGATGTAATGTTGACACATCTTATTCAGTGAATGTACAATGGGGTTGTGACTGAAATCTTCACAACAATGAAGCCTCTCTGATATGAGAAGGTGAGTGATTCTAGAGAGGCCCTGAGGGATCTGTGCCTCCTGTAGTGGTTTTATTTAGACTTGGAAAAGTAAAAAAGCCCTCATCTTGCAATCACAGCTGACATTCTTTTTTTTGTGATCAAATCATTTTTATTTTAAATTTCAGGATCAATCAATATTCATAGAAGAACAAATTGTAAAAACAGAAGGCAACAGCCACCAACAGGTGCCCAAATTCTCACCCGTTCTTCAAAATTGCAATGTATAAGAATAAAATGAGAGAGAGAGAGAGGCCAGGCAGACAGAGGGATCCACAGAGGAGATAGAGGACTAAGTAAAGGGGAAAATTAAGAATTAAGGTTAGTGGCACGCTGTGGACACCCTGCGAGTTAGCTCCAAATGAAACGCACAGTGGCTTACCACTTCTTTATACTGGAGCCAGATGATTCACTGATCTATGCTGCCGAAGGTTCAGGTAATGTTAGAAAAGAAAGATAATCTCCATAAGTTTAGTCAGGACATTTCCAGCGAGAGGCTAAGATTAGTTTAGCACAGATGGAATCTAAATGGAATAACTGCCACTGTATAGGGAACAGGGAAAAGAAGAGAGGTCCAGGAGAAGAAATATATGAGCCAAATGAGGGAATGTTAACAGGGAGAATATATAAAATATATATTACAGTATATAAATAAATATATAATATATAATAAATAATATATATATATATATAAATAAATGGAAACATTTGTCCAAAAAGCAAAAACTGGAGGACAATCCTAAAACATAAGGAGAAAACTGTCAGGGAGATTTAAAGGACACATGTTACAGATGGGATCAGCAGCCTAATCCATAGCATTAAGTTTGCTAGAGCTGACGTACAGGCAATGTACAAATTTAAAATGTGTATGCTGATGTTAGGGTTTTGAGGGTATGCCAAGATATTGTTAAAGATAGCTTTCCATGAGATTTTTGACAAATTACATTTAATCCAAAGGTTTAAGGCAAAACAAAAAGTCCAGCTAAAAACATAACAGAGATGAGAGTGAAATGAGTATAGGCTAGCAATGCAGGAGAGTATGACTGCAACAGGCACTCTCCCCGACATAGGAAACTTTTTCGTCCTCACCAGATTTGCCATAGAAGAGCTCCCATTCACTGCTGCTGCTGCTTCAAGTGATACTTCTTCAATTTATCCAGCAGCACATGAGACGTGCTGCCTGAGGTGACCACCTCTCCCAGTGCAAACCTCTCTGTTTTTGAACTACCAGTCATTTTGCTCAGACAGCATAGGGGTGACAAAACAAAATGACATCACAGGAAACAGAAAGAAAAAATGAATGCACCATGTGACAAGGTTACAACTGAATCGGAATTTCATAACCATACACATTCATTTTCATTGTTATTAACATCTTCTTGTGCATTATAAAAAGTCAAAGGTACAAATATTCAAGAATTCATCAGTCAATTATTTAAACAATTTATTTTAAATATACATGATTGATGCCATTTTAATTTACATTTCTATTTTTGTTTGTTTGTAAATGTTGTGACAGATGGCCAAGAGCATTACCCGGCTGGGATGCCAGCTGGGTGGAAGGACTGAGGGAGAAACATTATCTCCTCCAAGACACTAGAGGGCAGCCCCCCTAGGTTGCTACAGCACCACGGATCCCTGCAGGGCAAGTCAGGATTTGTAGTTTGGAACAGCCCTGTTGGGCTCCATGGCTGCTGCCAAAGGGGGTGCTGCAGGTGCTGCTTGGTCCTTGGAGGAACCTCTTCCACCACACCTGTGGAAGACGGTCTAGAAACACCTGGAGCACTTCTGGGTGTGCTATAAAAGGAGCCACCTCACCACCAATCAGGGAGCCAGTCGGGATGATGGAGGGCAAAGCTTGCGGAGTTGGAGGCAAGGAAGAGAGAGAGAGAGAGAAAGAAGAAGAACAAGAAAGGGATGTATTTATTTATATATTGGTGCTTTATACTGTGCTGTGTAGTGGGGAGCAAAGGAAAAATGCTTCCTCACTGAAGAACAAACGTCTGTGCCTTGGTGAACTTGTGTCTTAGCCTGTCTGTGCTAATTTATTGGAGAAAAAATGTGGTTTCATGTTTTTCATATTTGATAGCTTTGACACTACAGGATCTTTACTTTATCGGTTTCATTTTGCTTAAGGGCTTTCACAGAAGTAAATCTATCCACCTGCCAGAGAGTACTATACAGTATTTCAAAATTATGTGGGAAAAATCGGAAGGTGCCAGTTATGAGCATATACTGCAGGTGGCATCACAGGAGATGAGAATGTTTATCTTATAAATTAAATGTTACAAACAATTTTGCACAGACGTTTTTATTCACTTGAATCATTTAAACAGTAGGGAATGGAGAAGAACTACCCCATTAAGATGATATGCATGTTTGATAAATAAAATTGTCTTCACCAAAACTTTATTAACAACTTAATCAAAAAGTGTCACTTTAGAAAATCCATCTGTTTTTTTCATCTTGGTATAAAGTGAACTAAAGAGCTAACATCAATAAACAATTTACAAGGAAGAAGACAACTCTAGTATTAATAAAAAATAAAAATACATTTTCAAGTCCACTTTTTGCTGTGGCAATTAAATTTTTATTAAAACATAATTTGTCATTATGTTTTAAAAATAATAAGCTCAAAACTGCCTGGCATAGGAAGGCAAAGCATGGAGCAACTGTAATGACTGCACTAAATGAGAATGGAATCAGGGGACAGGAGTTGGTAATATAAGCCAGAAGACTGAGTGTCAAAGAAACAAGTTCAGAGTTCAAAAACTAAAATCGAAGATAAGGAGCGAAGCAACAGAGTCGAAAACCAGAAAATACTCTCTGAATTGAGCCAAAATAATCAGGAAGTTTACAATGTTGACTTTTAAAAACATTTAGACTGGTCATGAGACACACACTTATGGTTGACCTTAAATCTACTTTTGCCAGCTCCCATTAAGAGTCACCACAGCTGATCATCTTCTTCCATATTTTCCTGTCCTCTACATGTTGCTCTGTCACACCCATCACCTGCATGTCCTCTCTCGCCACATGTAAAAACCTTATCTTAGGCCTTACTCTTTTCCTCTTCCCTGGCAGCTCTATCCTTAGCATCCTTCTCCCAATATACTCAGCATTTCTCCTCTGCACATATCAAAACCAATGCAATCTCACCTCTCTGATTTTGTCTCCCAACCGTCCAACTTGAGCTGACCCTCTAATGTCCTTATTTCTAATCCTATCCATCCTTGTCGCACCCAATGAAAATCTTAGCATCTTTAACTCTACCACCTCCAGCTTTGTCTCCTGCTTTCTGGTCAGTGCCATTGTCTCCAACCCATATAACATAGCTGGTCTCACTACTGTCCTGTAGACCTTCCCTTTCACTCTTGCTGATACCCATCTGTCACAAATTACTCCTGACACTCTTCTCCATTCTTTCCACCCTGCCTGCACTCTCTTTTTCACTTCTCTTCCACAATCCCTGTTACTCTGTACTGTTGATCCCAAGTATTTAAACTCATCCACATTCGCCAACTCTTCTCCATGCATCCTCACCATTCCACTGACCTCCCTTTAATTTACACAAATGTATTCTGTCTTGTTCCTACTGACCTTCATTCCTCTCCTCTCTAGAGCATACAGTGGTGTGAAAAACTATTTGCCCCCTTCCTGATTTATTATTCTTTTGCATGTTTGTCACTCAAAATGTTTCTGATCATCAAACACATTTAACCATTAGTCAAATATAACACAAGTAAACACAAAATGCAGTTTTTAAATGATGGTTTTTATTATTTAGGAGAAAAAATCCAAACCTACATGGCCCTGTGTGAAAAGTAATTGCCCCTTGTTTAAAAATAACCTAACTGTGGTGTATCACACCTGAGTTCAATTTCCATAGCCACCCCCAGGCCTGATTACTGCCACACCTGTTTCAATCAAGTAATCACTTAAATAGGAGCTGCCGGACACAGAGCAGTAGACCAAAAGCACCTCAAAAGCTAGACATCATGCCAAGATCCAAAGAAATTCAGGAACAAATGAGAACAGAAGTAATTGAGATCTATCAGTCTGGTAAAGGTTATAAAGCCATTTCTAAAGCTTTGGGACTCCACCGAACCACAGTGAGAGCCATTATCCACAAATGGCAAAAACATGGAACAGTGGTGAACCTTCCCAGAAGTGGCCGGCCGACCAAAATTACCCCAAGAGCGCAGAGACGACTCATCCGAGAGGTCACAAAAGACCCCAGGACAACGTCTAAAGAACTGCAGGCCTTACTTGCCTCAATTAAGGTCAGTGTTCACGACTCCACCATAAGAAAGAGACTGGGCAAAAACGGCCTGCATGGCAGATTTCCAAGACACAAACCACTGTTAAGCAAAAAGAACATTAGGGCTCGTCTCAATTTTGCTAAGAAACATCTCAATGATTGCCAAGACTTTTGGGAACATACCTTGTGGACTGATGAGACAAAAGTTGAACTTTTTGGAAGGCAAATGTCCCGTTACATCTGGCGTAAAAGTAACACAGCATTTCAGAAAAAGAACATCATACCAACAGTAAAATATGGTAGTGATAGTGTGATGGTCTGGGGTTGTTTTGCTGCTTCAGGACCTGGAAGGCTTGCTGTGATAGATGGAACCATGAATTCTACTGTCTACCAAAAAATCCTGAAGGAGAATGTCCGGCCATCTGTTCATCAACTCAAGCTGAAGCGATCTTGGGTGCTGCAACAGGACAATGACCCAAAACACACCAGCAAATCCACCTCTGAATGGCTGAAGAAAAACAAAATGAAGACTTTGGAGTGGCCTAGTCAAAGTCCTGACCTGAATCCAATTGAGATGCTACGGCATGACCTTAAAAAGGCGGTTCATGCTAGAAAACCCTCAAATAAAGCTGAATTACAACAATTCTGCAAAGATGAGTAGGCCAAAATTCCTCCAGAGCGCTGTAAAAGACTTATTGCAAGTTATCGCAAACGCTTGATTGCAGTTATTGCTGCTAAGGGTGGCCCAACCAGTTATTAGGTTCAGGGGGCAATTACTTTTTCACACAGGGCCATGGATTTTTTTTTCTCCCTAAATAATAAAAACCATCATTTAAAAACTGCATTTTGTGTTTACTTGTGTTATATTTGACCAATGGTTAAATGTGTTTGATGATCAGAAACATTTTGTGTGACAAACATGCAAAAGAATAAGAAATCAGGAAGGGGGCAAATAGTTTTTCACACCACTGTACAGTATATATGTAGATATGTATATGTGTATATATATGTATATACAGTACAGGCCAAAAGTTTGGACACACATCCTCATTCAATGTGTTTTCTTTATTTTCATGACCATTTACAGCACTCCATCACTCTCCTTCTTGGTCAAATAGCCCTTACACAGCCTGGAGGTGTGTTTGGGGTCATTGTCCTGTTGAAAAATAAATGATCGTCCAACTAACCTGACTTCTGCACAACACAACTGCTGGTCCCAAACCCATTGATAAAGCAAGAAATTCCACTAAATAACCCTGATAAGGCACACCTGTGAAGTGAAAACCATTTCAGGTGACTACCTGTTGAAGCTCATCGAGAGAATGCCAAGAGTGTGCAAAGCAGTAATCAGAGCAAATGGTGGCTATTTTGAAGAAACTAGAATATAAAACATGTTTTCATTTATTTCACCTTTTTTTGTTAAGTACATAACTCCACATGTGTTCGTTCATAGTTTTGATGCCTTCAGTCATGAAAATAAAGTCCAAACTTTTGGCCTGTACTGTATATGTGTGTGTGTGTACAGTAATCCCTCGCTATATCGCGCTTTGACTTTCGCGGTTTCACTCTATCGCAGTTTTTAAATGTAAGCACATCTAAATATATATCACAGATTTTTCGCTGGTTCGCGGATTTCTGCAGACAATGGGTCTTTTAATTTATGCTACACGCTTCCTCAGTTTGTTTGCCCTGTTGATTTCATACAAGGGACGCTATTGGCGGATGGCTTAGAAGCTACCCAATCAGAGCATGTATTACATATTAACTAAAACTCCTCAATGCTATAAGATATGCATCCCGCGCGGAGCTTGATTGTTTGCTTGTCTCTGCCTCTCTCTCACCCTCTCTGACATTCTCTGCGCCTGACGGAGGGGCTGTTTGCAGAAGTGCTGTTTGCTTAAAAGATACTGACGCTCCTCTAAAAAAATGCAGCTTTATTGCGGTGCTCGGCATATTTAAAAGCACAAAAGCACATGTATTGATTTTTTGATTGTTGCTTTAATCTCGCTCTCTCTCTCTGACGTTCTCTGCGCCTGACGGAGGAGATGTGAGCAGAGGGGCTGTTTGCACAGAGGCTGTTTGCTTAGAAGATCCTGACGCTCCTCTAAAAATGCGCGGCAAACTTAAAAGCACATGTATTGATTTTTTGATTGTTTGCTTTTCTTTGCGAGCGCTCTCTCTCTCTCTCCCTCTGAAATTTTCTGCTCCTGAAGAGAAGAAGATCTATTTGCATTCTTTTAATTGTGAGAAAGAACTGTCATCTCTGTCTTGTCATGGAGGACAGTTTAAACTTTGACTAAAGGGTGTTATTTCATGTCTAGAGGGCTCTAATAATGTTAACAGTGTGGGAGAGTTTATAAGGACTTAAAATATATAAAAATAACTACACAAACATATGGTTTCTACTTCGCGTATTTTCGTCTATCGCGGGGGGTTCTGGAACGCAACCCCCGCGATCAAGGAGGGATTACTGTATATATATACAGTATGTGTATATATATTTATATGTATATGTATATATATGTATATGTATATATATGTATATGTATGTGTGTATATGTATATATATTGTCACGCACGCGCAAGTAAGAGACCATGGATGGACCTTAACACGCTTCGGAAGATGTTCGCCGGCAGGGAGTGGCGGGTACTAACCTTTCTCCTTTGCTTTCTTGCAGAAAAAAAGATGCTCCGCCACCATAAGCCTCGTTTTCCCGCAGCACGTTACTTCCGCCCTTCCTCCTCCATTGTTCCTGACGTCATCAATCCCATCTTCCCTCACGGTTCCTTCCCAGCATTCATCCACTTCCGGCTCCTCCTACATAAAATGGCCACCGACGCCATCTTCGGCGTCGTGCATATGAACAATTTGTGTTTATATATTTGACCTTGTTTTTGTTTATTGACTGTGGATAATTTTACAGTATTCGGGGCCGGAAACCCCAAACCTTTATGCTGTCTCCTTTTGCATCTTTTACAATATGTATATATATATAACTGTGTATATATATATATATGTGTATATATGTATATACACTCACCTAAAGGATTATTAGGAACACCATACTAATACGGTGTTTGACCCCCTTTCGCCTTCAGAACTGCCTTAATTCTACGTGGCATTGATTCAACAAGGTGCTGACAGCATTCTTTAGAAATGTTGGCCCATATTGATAGGATAGCATCTTGCAGTTGATGGAGATTTGTGGGATGCACATCCAGGGCACGAAGCTCCCGTTCCACCACATCCCAAAGATGCTCTATTGGGTTGAGATCTGGTGACTGTGGGGCCATTTTAGTATAGTGAACTCATTGTCATGTTCAAGAAACCAATTTGAAATGATTCGAGCTTTGTGACATGGTGCATTATCCTGCTGGAAGTATCCATCAGAGGATGGGTACATGGTGGTCATGAAGGGATGGACATGGTCAGAAACAATGCTCAGGTAGCCTGTGGCATTTAAACGATGCCCAATTGGCAATAAGGGGCCTAAAGAGTGCCAAGAAAACATCCCCACACCATTACACCACCACCACCAGCCTGCACAGTGGTAACAAGGCATGATGGATCCATGTTCTCATTCTGTTTACGGCAAATTCTGACTCTACCATTTGAATGTCTCAACAGAAATTGAGACTCATCAGACCAGGCAATATTTTTCCAGTCTTCAACTGTCCAATTTTGGTGAGCTTGTGCAAATTGTAGCCTCTTTTTCCTATTTGTAGTGGAGATGAGTGGTACCCGGTGGGGTCTTCTGCTGTTGTAGCCCATCCGCCTCAAGGTTGTGCGTCTTGTGGCTTCACAAATGCTTTGCTGCATACCTCGGTTGTAACAAGTGGTTATTTCAGTCAAAGTTGCTCTTCTATCAGCTTGAATCAGTCGGCCCATTCTCCTCTGACCTCTAGCATCAGCAAGGCATTTTCGCCCACAGGACTGCCGCATACTGGATGTTTTTCCCTTTTCACACCATTCTTTGTAAATCCTAGAAATGGTTGTGTGTGAAAATCCCATTAACTGAGCAGATTGTGAAATACTCAGACCGGCCCGTCTGGCACCAACAACCATGCCACGCTCAAAATTGCTTAAATCACCTTTCTTTCCCATTCTGACATTCAGTTTGGAGTTCAGGAGATTGTCTTGACCAAGGGCCTCATGTATAATGCCGTGCGTAGAACTCGCACTATAACATGGCGTAAGCACAAATGCCGAAATGTGTTTACGCACAGAAAAATCCAGATGCAGGAATCTGTGCGTACTCCAACTTCCACGTTCTTCCGCTACATAAATCCCGATCAGCGTGAAAACTAACGCCGTGCGCGCATTATGTAACGCCCCAAATCCTCCCAGAATTACGCCTATTTGAATATGCAAATCAATATAAATTGCCCTTAAGCGCAGCCTTCTGTGAAAAGACAATGGGAAAAGCACGGAGAAAATATAAGAATTTCAGCGAATACCAAGTGGAGGCAAAGGAAAAACATACTATTTGTTCAAATAAACCGTGGTATAATCAACAAAATGAAGTTGATCGAGTGACATAGCGTGTTGGAGAAACTTGAAAGCTCACATTCACAAAATCGCACAGTGCCGGAAATAAAAAAGAAGTCACATATCAAAGTTGCCGTGAAAAGATGAGTTGTAGCCCACCATCTGAGTGTCATATGAAAGTTTATTAGGATACAGAGAAAAAAGGCACACGGTGGGGAAAAAGCACGAAATGTCAACTTCAATCTCGACATTTCCACTTTAATCTCGTAGTTTATTTTGTCATTTAGTAGAACATTATAAACTTCATCTTAAAATCGTTTAATTAACCAGTTTCTCAAATCACATCGTAATTAAAGTAGCACGTTAAATGCTTTGTTTTGTATTTGATCTTCTACTCGTATGTGCTCTATGTGTGTGAATCACTACTTGCTTCTTAAACTGGCTCTCTTCCTCCAACTGGACACAGAGTCCATTACATTTGTGATATTACAGCTTTCTGAATAACTAAAATACTAAGATGTATACGTGATGTCATTTTCATGATGATAGGAGTTAAAGCACGTTATTAAACATGTGTTTCACTTCGATGAAATAATTTATTGCAGCAGTACTCAGGGGCGGCTCTAGGCTTGTGGTGGCACTGGGCAGAGGAAGAATCGGTGGCTCCTTCGCCAGCCAATGTCAGTAAGGTAGCTTATCACGGTGGGTGTCCACATCCGTTGCGGACACTGCACAGCAGCCTTGTGCTCATGACAAGCATTTATCTTTTGTCGAAATTTGTCGCTGCGTTTTTAGCTGTGTTGTTATTTTCTCTTTCTGTTTTATATTCAATATATATTGGTGTGGCCGCCCCAAGAGTCCTTGATTTTCTTTCCCCAAGTAACCGATCGCCATACAATCAGCTCTGTAATAGACGTTAAGCCATCTGTAAGCTTAGCGCCGATTCTTCAAAACGTTTAAAGAACATTGAAATATCTTCGTAGTACATGTTTAATTATTCTATCCTTCACGACACTCCCAGTGAAGAATATAGATTATTTAAATGAAGTTAAAGTTTTATGTGTATAATTTAACAAACATATTTTGCTGCATTTCACCTTAAAAATGATATCGTCATCATATGTAAATATGCGCTTTATAAAGTGGCCCAGGTTGTGAGATATTATAACTGTAGTGCAAGTTTACAGTGGGGTGATTGTACTTATAAGTACAAACCGTTCTACAAAGAGAAATTGATTGAGTGCATTTAAAGTTCTTGGGATTAAACTGTTTCTGAACCGCGAGGTCTGTACAGGAAAGGCTTTAAAACGTTTTGCAGTGGCTGAGACAGCGTGTCCTTAAAGCTGTATACCGATAATTCTCTTTCCGATCAGCTGCTGCTGTGATTCACACTCAGATACAGTGATATAAATACTCCGAGTCGTACAGTGAGAGTAATATGGAAAAAGATGATCCGCTGTGGCAACTCCTAATGGGAGGAGCTGAAAGAAGAAGAAGAAGAAGAAGAAGAAGTGAGAGTAACAACGCTAAAGCAGTTATGGTATTTGGAATACTATGGCTGTTCCCTGGACCATTATATTGTTACGATTTAATTACAATCAGATGCATTACACTAATAAACAATATGCGGTTAGTTTCTGTGTATTTATAAAGCCGCGTCATGAAAATAATGAGTAATCACACAAGAACAGTACTATTGCTTTGACGCTGGGTGCCGCCAGTTTGCAAAACCGAGCAGAGAACTTGCGTCGACAAGGCATGAGGTACCGTGGAAAAGTGCGTGGCTTTACGCCAAGTGTAGGTTTTATACATCGCGATTTGAACGTGGAAAAGTTCTTACGCAACATTTCTGGGCGTACGCACCGTTTATACATGAGGCCCCAGGACCACACCCCTAAATGCATTGAAGCAACTGCCATGTGATTGGTTGATTAGATAATTGCATTAATGAGAAATTGAACCGGTGTTCCTAATATTCCTTTAGGGGAGTGTATATATGTCTATATTTGTATATGTGTATATGTATATACTGTATGTATGTATATATATATATATATATATATGATGTGTATATATATATGTTTATATATATGTGTGTGTCTTTGTGTATTTATATATATATATATATATATATATATATATATATATATATATATATATATATTGTGACGGACAGCCGGGTCCCATGTCCGGCTGGGACGCCTCTACTGCATACGTCCCGGGAGAGCCACCATGGACAGTGCAATGCCTCCCCCAGGAGCACCTCCGGGTGGGCTATAAAGCAGGCCAACCTCCCTTCATTCTTGGCCAGATTCGGGAGGTAAAGGACGAGGTTGCCTGGGAGGAGTGGTGGTGCCAGAAAGGGTTGATTATAGTTTGTGTTTTGTGCTTTGGGACTGTGTATTGCCTGTGGGTCACGGGGAAGACGTGCGCCTACGGGTGAAGAAAAAGAATAAAGCCTGTGTGTTTTGTACATGTGGCTCTGCGAGGTCTGTGCCGGGTTGGGTGCTATATAGCGCCTTTTACAATATATAAATATATATATATATATATATATATTGTGAATGCTGGCCCGGACACATACAGACGGACATCGTTGGCTCCACCACACACTGTTTATTTACACTTATTATTTACAAGGATTACGTGCACTCTCAACCCCAGTGCCTCCAGCACCGATTCCCCAAAGTCCAGGCCAGTTCCACTGCCTTTCTCCTGGCCGCCTCTAGTCCTCCCTCCAACTCTGTCCTCTTCCACCCGACTTCTGCCGATGACTGGAGGGAGGCGGCCCCTTAAATGGGAACTCGGATGAGCTCCAGCTGCTTCCCGGCATTACTCCATAGCCACGCCCCAGTGTGGCGGAAGTGCCGGCTGCGCACCCGGAAGCCGTCTGGGTGTTCCCTGTCGTCTTCTCCCCAGCACTTCCTGGTGTGGCGGAAGTGCTGGGCTCCCGGGATATTCAGGCACTGGGGCGCCACCTGGCAGTGGTCACGGGTCCCTACAGGGATGAGCTTCCAAGCCCTTCACCCGAAGCCCCCAACATAACCAGGGCGGATGCCCCCTCGTGGTCTGGAGGAGGCACAAGCCCTCCTCTGGTCCTCCTGGGCGTCCAGGCCAGGTACCACTATATATATATATATATATATATATATATATATATATATATATATATATATATATATATATATATATATATATATATGCCTGCAACACTCATGACAATGACAAAACAATTACATTGTCAATCATGTTACGTTATTATTAAAATATTTCCTTTTCTTTTTACTTCTCCGCTGCCAAGTGTGCGTATTTTGCTATATATAAATATATATATATATATATATAGATATGACAACAACACTCATATCAATGACAAAACAATTACATTAACAATCATCTTATGTTATTTTTAAAATGTTTCCTTTTCTTTTTCATAACTTCTTTAACACACTACTTCTCCGCTGTGAAGTGCGGGTATTCTGCTAGTATATATATATATCTATATATATATATATATATATATATCTATATATATATATATATATATATATATATATATAAATATAATATCTTCATATTTTAACCCATATTTTGTATTACCGGACTTGTAAGTATAGATTTGTTATGTGTGTATTGGAATAACCTGATCTGCACCTACAGTAGTGGTAGCACTGCTGCCTCGCAGTTAGGAGACCCGGTTTCCCTTCCTGGGTCCTCCCTGCATGGAGTTTGCATGTTCTCCCTGTGTCTGCGTGCATTTCCTCCGGGTGCTCCGGTTTCCTCCCACAGTTCAAAGACATGCAGGATAGGTGCATTGGTGATCCTAAATTTTCCCTAGTGTGTACTTGGTGTGTGGGTGTGTGTGCCCTGCAGTGGGTTGGCACTCTGCCCGGCGTTTGTTTCCTGCCTTGCACACAGTGCTGGCTGGGATTGGCTCCAGCAGGCCCCCGTGACCCTGTGTTAGGATATAGTGGGTTGGAAAATGACTGACTGACTGACTGATCTGCACCTGTAAATGGCTGTTCACACCCAGCCAGGCTTTATAGAGTGAAGTGCCAAAATACAATTAAGCAGGATGGATTTTTTACTGAAGATGGCCAACTCGTAGGTGCCATGCTGTTAGCCCTTCTGTTTCTGTAGGTGCTGTGGGCTGACAGTCACCTGGCATCCATTCCAGTGACCGCATTTTTACATACCTAGTCATAGAAGGTGTGCCTGCTACTCGGACTTCAAATTGCAATGCCCAGAGTTCAACAGTAATGCAAATGTCCTATTTAAAGTGCAAACTAAATTATTTCAGTGTTGAATATCAAACTAACTTAACTATGTATTTCAAAGTGAAGGCTGACTGTTGTCCCAGATCTTTTCCATTAGAGAACTATGTCCAAGACTGCGCTAGGTGAAGCCCCTAGAGTTTTAGAAATTATTAAATATTCCAATTTCAGAATAACAGGCATCAAAGATGCCTTCAAATGTGTTTTTTTATGTGCTTCTACAATATTTCTGATTAAAAGTCAATGTGCCTCTTCATAATCACTAATGTATGTATTATTTATTACTAGCCAAAAACCAGGTAATAGAATAAATTTTAAAAATATTTGATATATCTTGCCCTATCTGTACCTTCAGTGCCTTTCCTGTGTATCTGCATGTGACACTCAAATATGTTCCTGTAAAGCCTGCTTATATATCTTTAAAGACAATTCTTAGTGTGCCACTTATGTCTTTACTTCTCCTTGTGTGTCTCATGCTTGCATTTTCTCTTTTCAAAGCCAAAATGACCAAACTGACTTGACAGTGACTTGGCCTGGGATTTGTATCCTGATGGCTGTAGCGGCAATCTTAATCGCTATGCAGGAGGTAAATAGCATTTGATATTAACAGACTTTTAGGAAGTCTGCCAATGACTTTATAATAAGTTAAACTTTTCACAAAATTCCCCTTTAATGTTTTATTGTCCAATACATTTATTAAGTATGATTTATTTTTAAATGCATTCAGGATGCAAATCCAGTTAGAGTAGGGACATTCCACATTTGTGAAGCAGATTGGGGAGCAACATAAAATGTGCCGAAAGGAGAAGCATACAGTACACATACAAGAATGCTCTACGATTGGCTCTTACAGTTCTGTCATGTCACATTGGCTTTGCAAAGCATCATGGGGCTCTTGGAAAAAAAAAAAATGTTTTTCCAGGAAAATGTTTGGCAAACAAGGACACCAGTGAACACAACATATTTGCTGTAAAAAAGAACACTGACAATTTTTGCTGATCAACCCTTCTCTTCACCAAGTGTTATTAATGGCTCCTCCACATGCAAATACAAACATAAATTGCACAAATCTAAAAAATTCTGATGTGAAGTATGTGGTCACAAAAAGAGCTTGAAAGAGTTTGTGTAAATGAGAACATCCCAAGTAACTGTGATATTCTATGTGGCACTAATATATTAACGTTTGAATATTTATTTATCTTTTTGTTCTGATTTTAAACACTGTTTAACCATCAACGTAATTGACATTAAATGAAAGTGCATAAATTTAGTATGTACATTAAATCCCCCCTCCCCATTTATTGCTACATAAAGTGAAATCTCTCAACACACACCCCCACCCCACCCAAAATGAAATTTAGGCACTCATTCTGAGTTTTTATTAAGAATGACTTTTAAAATGAATAAGGCATACTTTCAATATTTAGTTTTATTTTTTTAATAAGATGGTTATTAAGTATGCCTAAGTGGTAAAAGTCAATTCTAAGCACTGCATCACTGTGCATATAACATATAACATTTTGGTTTATTTCAGTGAAGCAGCTTTTGTGCTTTGTGTTGTTTTGGAATCTAATCCCTGCAAAGAATGAGGGATGACTGTTGTCAGGGATGCCAGGGATGCTCTGGGGGCCACGGGTTGAGGGCATGGAAGCCCTACCCTGTAGGGGCCCATGGTCACCGCCAGGAGGTGCCCCAATGCCTTGGGGACCTGTTGCCCCAGCACTTCCGCCACACCAGGAAGTGCTGGGGGGAAGACTTTGGGAGACACCCGGGGAGCTGCCGGGAGGACAGCTGGCACTTCCGCCACGCTAGGGCGTGGCCAAGGGAGGAATGCCGGGAACACCTGGTGCTCATCCGGGAACCATATAAAAGGGGCCGTCTCCATTCATTCAGGGCTGGAGTTGGGAGGAGGCAGGACGAAGCACAGAGGAGGTGTGGAGGTGGCCCGAAGAGAGGCATTTGTGGCCAGGACTGAGTATTGGGGTGTTTTGTGCACATTTGACTGGGTCTTAGTGACCATAAGTATTGTATATATTTGTAAATAAACGTGTGGTGGTTGAAGAACATGTTCGCCTGTCTGTGTCCGGGTCGGCTCCACATCTGGCGTAGTCGGCAGGATGCTCCGCCTGTTACAAGGCGGGGACCTGTAAGTAACAAATGTGTTGTGGACGGCCCGGTGCAGCAGGGGACCCCACCCACGTACCGTGGGTGCTGCGTGCTCACAGCCCCGCGGAGTAAAGTAACCCCAGGGACCACCAGGAGTCCGCAGGAAGGCCATATTTCCCTGATGTGAGCGGGCGGCGTGCCTACCAGGAGTGCAGTGGGCTCCGAGGACCGCGCCGTTGCTGGAGGCGCCCGGGACGGCATGGCGTCGAGAAAGGCCACGCTGAGGAGGTGTCCTCGGTTTGACGAGTCCGGGGAGGTGAGTTCCCTGCCTAGTGGCAGCCGGCTCGTGGGGGCCAGGCGTGTTTTCTCTTTTACAGGCAGGGACTTCCGGGTCTGCGTCAGTGGCAGGCGCATGCCGGTCTGCGGGCCTTCGACAGCACGGCAGAAGCCGTGAGGGCTGCGGAGGAGGAGACGCTGCAGCTCGAAAGACGCTGGCAACAACACGGCTGCCGGCAAGCACGTCGCCGCCGCGGAAGGGGACGCAAGATGGCCGCAGACCAGAAGTCCCTCCCCCTGATAGGCACGCGATTGGATGGTGGGTCTTGTATGCCCACTAATGACCGTAGAGAGGCGGGCCCAAGGAATGTCCATCACGGGCAGGGGGGAGTCCCGATTGGGCCAGAGAAGGAGGCCCACAGGAAGTTGTCAGCGTCGGAGACTGACGAACAGGTAGGCTCCGCACCAGCTGAGTGCCTGTCTTTGCCGGCTGCTCTGACGAAGCTGGAGGCATGCCTTCGGCCCGCAGAGCAGTCTTTGTTGCAGATGCTACGTGCCATCCGGGCTGAAGTGCTGGTACTGGAGAGGAAGGCGCTCGTGGCGCTAAAGGCGCTTCGTTCGACAACAGGACAGCGCGACGCTGGAATCTCCAGCCGGAGGGGTACGGCGGAGACGGTAAGTACAGCCGACTCCGTACAGCATGCAGAAGGGTCTGCTGAACATGGCTGTGATGTCAAAGATCAGCTTCGAGTAAGCAGCCTTTCCGACAATAGCTGCGGCGCAACGAGCTGTGCGCGCGGCGAGGGGGAAGTCCGTGAGGACGCTGCCTGGACACGGGCTGCTGAGTGCCCCGGGTCCTAGCGCCCTCCACCCCGAGTCGGCCGCGGTCTCACGTCGCACTATAGGGACGCAGAAGGGAAAGAGGCTCTTTCTTATTAATAAGGAGTCTCAAACCATCATGGTGTCCCAGAGTGAAAGGGGGAATGAGAGGCTGTGTGCCGATTCCTCCAATAGGTTGGGACGCGATGCTGGGTGCACGCGTCCGGGTGCTGGCCGCCCTCTGCGGGGGCAGAGGGAATCCCTGAGGCCGGCGGAGAGAGCGCAGGCGGTGCCGGCGATTCCACCATTAAGAGGGACACAGAAGCCAGGGAGAGGGTGCCGAACAGGCAAGTGCCGGGGTGCCGATTGGAGGGGGGGACGCTGCCAGTGCGTGGCCCAGGAAGGGTGCCTTGGCAGCAGTTCTGCCTCTGTGTTCTCTTTTGCAGGGACGGACCCCGGATGAGCAGTAGGACCCCCTTCGTTGGGGACCTGCCCTCAGATGTCGGACTGTCTGCTGAAGAATCTCTCTGCTGGTATCCGGGTGCCACCACGGCTGGAGGAGGCTGCAAGGGAGCGAGTGACTCCAACCAAAGGGGCGCGGAGGCCTCGGAGGGGGTGCCGAACGTGGGGGCCCCAGGGTACCGGTAAGAGGGGGGAGCGCAACCTGTGCGAGGCGCAGGGGAGCACCAAGTGGTGGTGCTCAGGCGCGTCTCCGCCCTGTCCCTGCTTGGAGAGCGGGACCGGACCCCGGCTGTCCTGGAGTAGGACCCGCTTCGGGGCTGTGCTGCCCTCGTGGGATGGGTCGCTCTTTCCCCCGAGTGGTCTTCGCTGGCTGTGGGGCACTGTCAGGGATGCCAGGGATGCTCTGGGGGCCACGGGTTGAGGGCATGGAAGCCCTACCCTGTAGGGGCCCGTGGTCACCGCCAGGAGGCGCCCCAATGCCTTGGGGTCCTGTTGCCACAGCACCTTCACCACACTAGGAAGTGCTGGGGGGAAGACTTTGGGAGACACCCGGGGAGCTGCCAGGAGGACAGCTGGCACTTCCGCCACGCTGGGGCATGGCCAAGGGAGGAATGCCGGGAACACCTGGTACTCATCCGGGAACCATATAAAAGGGGCCGTCTCCATTCATTCAGGGCTGGAGTCGGGAGGAGGCAGGACGAAGCACAGAGGAGGTGTGGAGGCGGCCTGAAGAGAGGCATTTGTGGCCAGGACTGAGTATTGGGGTGTTTTGTGCACATTTGACTGGGTCTTAGTGACCATAAGTATTGTATATATTTGTAAATAAACGTGTGGTGGTTGAAGAACAACATGTCCAACTGTCTGTGTCCGGGTCGGCTCCACACTGTACATACAGAAGAATAATTTTTAACACACGTGATATATAACATTTTTTCATCCTTCTCACTCTGCAGCTTACATTGTTTACAGAGATTGGATATGCTGTTTAGGAATTATATTGTAGCGGGGCTACATAGTAATAGCATATTCGATGTGTGTGCTGAGTGCGTGTTGTTTCCATTGTCCTGTTTACTGTCTGTTTTGTGTACGTTAGTGAATGTTGTCCCCGTAAGGGCAGATGAGGGAGAGAGACCGCATCCCCAGGAAGGAAATCATCTGTTCACATTCCAGTTAAATCCGGCTCATCACTATTTAAACAATCGGGAAAGAGGAAAAAAGGAGGAAGGAGAGAGACAGAGATTTCATTAGCGACAACAGGTCATCATTTCCTGCTATTTTTCACATCGCGCCTTGTACCCAGTTTGCTTCTCATTCTGCTGGATTCATGACAGCTCAATCATTGACAGAAACCCCGGGGTTGGACATTACGCCGAGGAGGCATGGTGAGATTGTTCCATTTTTATTTGGGAGATTCAAATTCATCCATTTTTTCTTGATCAGTCATCCGTATTCAGGACAGTAATTTACCCGGACTCAAGTTCACGTTCATTGACATTTCAGTATTCATTCATTGTTGTTATTTGTGTTTTTTATACATTGCAGAGGCAAGGGAGGTTTTATTATTGTATATATGGTGTTTCACTTTGCAGTTTTGGTGGAGGGATATACATTTACTGTATAGATTGTGATGGAAGGCTGGCAGCTCATCCCGACCGACACATCCAAGGCGCTAGATAGCGTCTTCCCTGCAGCACGGAGGTGCCCCAGATTCCCGCAGGGCACCATGGGAGATGGAGTTCGGTTTCACAGCCGTGCTGGGTGCCGTGGGTGCAATCATGGGACACTACAGGAGACGCGGGGAGTTTTATTTTCCCAGTAGCCTGGAACTACTCCCAAGTCACGAGGATGAAGAAACAGAAGTACTTCTGGGCTGAAGAAAAATATAAGTCTTTATCTGACCCGGAGGTGCTATGGAATCACATGGACAGATGGACAGGAGCACTTCCCGGTCAAGGACTATTTAAAGGACTGGTGCAGACCCAGCAAGCACAGCCGGAGTTGGGAGGGTGTGTAATGGAGCTGCTGGGAGTGGAGGATTGTGCTATTGTGATTATTGATTATTGTTTTGAAGAATTGTGGCGATTGTGGTGCTTTGTGCACTTTATTTGAGAAAATAATCTATACTAATAACTCGCTCACTCACTCGCTCACTCACTCACTCATCACTAATTCTCCATCTTCCCGTGTAGGTAGAAGGCTGAAATTTGGCAGGCTTATTCCTAACAGCTTACTTACAAAAGTAAAGGAGGTTTCATTTCGAAATTCTACACGTAATGTTCATAGCGGTCGATAACGGTCGACAACGTCCGCCATGTTGAACTTTCTTATTTATGGCCCCATCTTCACGAAATTTGTTAGGCGGCTTCCCTGCACTAACCGAAACCAATGTATGTACTTATTTCAATGGTATGACGCCACTGTCAGCCGCCATATTGAACTTTTCAACGTCACTAATTCTCCAACCTCCCGTGTAGGTAGAAGGCTGAAATTTGGCAGGCTCATTCCTTACATCTTACTTACAAAAGGTAAGTAGGTTTCATTTCGAAATTCTACGCATAACGGTCATAACGCCATGTTGAACTTTCTTATTTATGGCCACATCTTCACGAAATTTGGTAGGCGGCTTCTCTGCACTAACCGAAGCCGATGTACGTACTTATTTCAGTGGTATGATGCCACTGTCGACCGCCATATTGAAGTTTCCAATGTCACTAATTCTCCAACTTCCCATGTAGGTAGAAGGCTGAAATTTGGCAGGCTCATTCCTTACAGCTTACTTACAAAAGTTAAGCAGGTGTCATTTTGAAATTCTATGCGTAACGGTCATAACAGTCGACAACGTCCACCATGTTGAAATTTCTTATTTATGGCCCCATCTTCACGAAATTTGGTAGGCGGCTTCCCTGCGCTAACCGAAACCAATGTACGTACTTATTTCGGTGGTATGATGCCACTGTCGAACTTATTGAACTTTTCAATGGTCTTTGTTACTTATGGGCCCATCTTCAAGAAATTTGATACGCGGGTTCCCAACGCTAACTGAATCCTACTTATGTACATATATGCGTCCATAGCCTGCAGCTCGGTCACCGTGTGAGGTGGCATTGGGTCCCCCATCCCAACGCCTCCCACGTTGTTGGCTGCCTGCCTATATAAGGGCTTCCGTCGCTCCAGTCTCTACATTCCCTTCCTTGCTTCGCCCCGGGATTCACGTCTCCCTGCTGATAACTACAGCCTTTTTATTTAATCCACGGCTTCTCCTCTGTTTTATTGTTCATTTATTACGATTATAGTTATTGTGTAGGTATTTTAGACTTACTTTACATTGTTCAGGTACCCATTTCCTTTATCATTCCAACCGTACCCCCATTAACATGTCTATCAAGGTGATCATCATCGATCAAAGAACTGTCACTTACCGAGTGTTTTCCATGCCCGGAGATGGCACCTACATTTTCCATTCTCTTTAATACATACGGCCATATCAGGCTCACTCTTGATATCTGGAGGAACATCGTGTCTTATGTATTGAATGACTGGGACAGGTTCAAGGTTTGAACTGATGATGGTACAGGAGATAATTATATTACACAGGAGCATTATAAGAGTGAAATGCTTAAGCCCTTCACTTATGGATCTGCATGTGAGTTGATGGCTGCCGCTGAATTGTTCAGTTGTCGCTTTCAAGTGTACCAATGGCCAAATATTTTACACCTTTCGACAACCGCCAATGCCTCTTAAACATCTTAGATTCACAGGTGACGATTTCAGTAGTGGACACTTTAATGTTTATTAATGTTTAAACTCTCAAAAGCTGGATGTGAAGTTATCGATGAAACCGGTTGTATACTTACAACGTTTGACAGATGCCGAATGTCTCTTCAACACAAGTCCTACAAATACTGTCGTAATTGAAAGAAACCATGAAACTCAAACCGATTATGACAGCAGCAATCCAAGCTGTGGGATTGTAAACAAGATTACTGTTCACATGGCCAACTGTACGTTACATGCTCAAGAGTAAGCTCAGCGCACAGCTTGGTCATATTACAACCGGAGGGCCGAACTGACAACGTAGCATACAAAGAGATCCTTAACAAATAATTATTGGTATATTTTCCCTCAGTTTAAAAAGGTTTAATTTTCTTCTTAATAAAAATTTTAAGGCAGTACTTCGCCGCTGTGAAGTGCGGGTATTTTGCTAGTTAAATTATACTTGGTACTTTTACAAGTGTGTCCTAAACGTCTGTCTGTTGGGTTTCACCGGGCAACAGCGACCCCTAGTGTCCACTCTTTGACAAGATATTATTGTTTCTGTAATTGTGTTTCATTTAATAAATGTATATCCTTATTTTACAACTCTGCTTTTGTTTGCTTATGTTTAACCGTCGATTGAGGGGAAAATATTTTTTGTTAGAGGTATGGCTTGGTATAAGTAGATTCATCTCAGTAATTTATCCAGGCCACAGGTCTTGGTAGTATGGCTGCCAGCTGGGTAAGGGGTCGGCCATTACAACACGACTTACCAACTATATTCACCAACTATATTCTATCACAATTATGTATTACATCAAACTCATATTAATATATTTTTTGTTAAATGCAAAATCAAACTTTGGGCAACTTTTCAATTTTTTTAAAAGGATTTTTAAGTTCTAAAAAATCATGCACTACTAAAAACTCAACATTTCAAACCATGTTATCAATAACTTACCTATTGTGTAAGTGCTTTTATTTTGTGCTTTTACTTTTATATATTTTTATTTATTGTATTAATTTTAATTAAAAGAAAATAACAATCCATACAATCAAATCAAACTTAATACCAAAATTTAACTCCCATCCAAAAGAAAGAGAGGTGAGCCAGCCAACAAAGCAAATCTTTAAAAGCAGCAAGGAAGGAAAAGTATCCTTTTCCTCAATATAAAAGCTTATTCTAAAATATTATTGATTAAACCCTGTCATTTTTTAAAAAAGTTTTAAATAGATCCTCTGAGTGACAATTTTACTTTTTTCAATTTCAAATAGTATAGGACATCAGTTACCCACTGACTTAAAGGTGCCGAGTTAGGATTCTTCCAGTTGAGCAAGATAAGTCTACATGCCAATAGTGAAGTAAAGGCAATCACAGTTTATTTGTCCTTCTCCACTTTAAGCCCATCTGGGAGTCCACCAAACACAGCTGTTAACGGGTTAGGAGGGATTGTGACATCAAGGCTGTCTGATAGGCATTCAAAGATTTTTGACCAAAAGTTGTTAATTTGATTCACACTCAAAACATGTGGCCCAGTCAGGCTAGAGCTCGATTGCAACGTTCACACTGATAACACTTTAGATAGTTTTAATCGATATAAATGAGCTTGATAGAGGATTTAAAGTTCAAAAACTGCATGCTTTGCACATATGGAGTACAAATGTATTCTGTTCATGACTGCCTTCCACTCCTTTTCTAAGATGTTGAGTGAGAGATATTTTCCCCATTGTACCCTGGGATCTTTGAAAGGAAGGGACTTAAATGTTTTTATAAACTATAGAGACACTATCTGAGTCTTCAAGACTGATCAATATTTATTCTGAAATAGAAAGAGGTGAAATGTGAGGAAAATTGGGCAGGTTCTGTTTAGCTAAATGTCTAGCTTAAAAGTAGTGGAAAATTCTTTGGATGAGAAGTTAAATTTGATGTTTAACTACTTATAGGATAAAAAATCAGTTTTTATATATAAGTCTCTAAATGTTTTAATCCCAGACATTTTCCAAACAAGAAATCCTGTGTATGTTTGAGAAGGTGGAAAAAAATGGTTATCATGTAGAGGTACAACAGATTCTCAGTGTTAAACTGCTTTCTACATTGGCTCTATATTCTGACTAAATGAAAAGCAACTGGATTATTAGTGTATTGGCAATTGTTTGCATTTACTGGAGCACAGAGCAGAGAACATACAGAAATACTGCAAGATTTAAAGTGGAATTAACACTAGAATTACCAGAACCTATAAAAAAATTTGTAGATCCGGCCCACCTTAAATCCGTTCGCAGTAGGGAATGAGAAACAAATTGAAATTGTCTTTACCTCAGTACTAGCATGTAGACTTATCCTGTTCAACTGGAAGAATCCCAACCCACCACATTTAAGTCAGTGGGTAACTGGTGTCCTATACTATTTGAAATTGTTAAAAAATTAAAAAATTCTCAATCAGAGGATATGTTCAAAAAAGTTTTTAATTATGGCAGGATCTTATTAATAAAATGTTAGAATAATCTTCAATAGCAGGAAAAATGATACTCTACTCTTCTTCCTTGCTGCTTCAAAGATTTGCTTTGTTGGCTGACTCTCCTCTCTTTTTTGAATTTTGGTTTTGTTAAGTTTGATTTGATTTTATGGATTATTATCTGCTTTTAATTAAAAAAAGTATTGCAAGATTTTAATTCTATTGTAGACCAGCCTTGTTTTTGTTCATCAATTTGTGTCAATGTCAAGGTTTTTATGGCCTGTATATTTGCTTCCCAGTAATAAAACTGAAAGTTAGGTAGTGCCATGCCCCCTTCTGCTTTAAGTTGCTGTATAGTCGTCCTTTGGATACATGGATGTTTCGAATTCCAAATAAATGAGGTTATGATTGAAGTGAATTTCTTAAGAAAAGATTTCTTAATGTATATGGGGATGGTCTGAAAGTGAAATGGAAGCTTGGGAAGGATGCTCATCTCAGCAGTGTTGATTCTACCCGCTAATGTGAGATGGAGGGTGGAGCATTTATTCACATCTTGTTTCATTTTTTCCATCTAGACAGCAACATTTTTTTGAAAAAGAACTTTATATTTACTCGCGATATGTATCCCTAGATAGTGATCTAATAAGATAAATGAGAAAGTGTCCAGTCTAATATTGTGTCCTAGAGAATTCTGTGGAAAAAGCACACTTTTATTCAAATTGATTTTGAGTCCAGATATCCTTTGAAAATCTGCAAATGCTTTTAGAACTACTGGCATAGAATTTTGTGGGTCAGATATATACATTACCATAAAATCTGTTTATAATTCCCCTTTATTTCTGATGCATTTCTAAAGTATACAGATGATGGTTCAAAGGCAATTGCAAACAGCAATTCTGACAGGGGATATCCTTGCCGAGTACCGCATTCTGGTTTGAAGTATTCTGAAATAATGTTATTAATTTGAACTGGGGCTTCTGGACTGCTGTAGAATAGATTGATCCATGCACATATGTTTGGGTGGAACCGAAATTTTTGCAATGTGGCGAATAGGTAATCCCATTCAAACATATCAAATGCTTTTTCTGCATTCAATGGATGAATACATTATGTTAAACAAATGTCGAAAAGTAGAAGGTAAGCACTAGTAACTAGTAGCTGTGGCCTTTTTAAAGAATCAAAAACTTGTTACATTGTGTCTTATCTTCTTTAGACCGAGTATTAGAATATGAAGACCTATAGTACTCTCTAAATATGTGGGTTATATTTTTATGGTCTATGATTTTATCTCAGCCTGTGTTGGTAATTGCGGTTATTGCATTGAAGATTTCCTACTTCTGAATTTGTTGGGCTAACATCTTATGTGCCTTCTCTCCATGTTCATAACAATGATGTCATGATTTAAAGATGAGCTGTTCTGTTTCTTTAGTAGTCAAGAGGTTAAATTCTGATTAAAAAATCTGTCTTTTCCTATAGAGTGCCACATTTGGACCTGGCATATTCTAAATTTATTCTGGTATTTTCATTGATTAAGTCAGATGCTTTCTTGGTTTCCAATTTGTTTTTGTGAGAAAGATGTGAAATCTGTCCTCCAAAAATGCCTATTGTTGTGTACAACTACACTTCATGAAATTCGGGTCCTCTAACACGCCAAGAGACGAAGCACATCCAGAACCAAACAAACCCCCTCAGCAGTGGTGTAGAAAAGGTTAAAACTGAGGTATCTTTTGAAAGTACAGTCTAAATATAATAAATCTAGAATTTGATCTTAAACAGTTCTAATATAATAAACCTAGGGAATGATGTTAAGCAGTTCCCATGGAGACTGAGATAACATATAATAGCACATTTCCAATACAATAAACCAATGATATGAGATAAAAGAAAAACAAAGCACTGTAAATAGCTAGTTACTTTGTAGTTGCCAAAAACTACACATATTCAATGAAAGACATTTTAATATAGTATAATAATTGAAGTTTAAAAGCAAAAAAAAGAAACATAGCTGAAAAGGAAATAGAATGCATAGTTACTTCAAATTTCATATTACAAATGGTCCAAGTTGCATGCAGAATCTTCTTTGCCTTGCCAAACCATGGTATGACTCATGATTGTGTTTCAAAAGGATGTCGGGATCAGTCTTCTTAGCTCTTTTTCTGCTTCATTCAAAGAGCTAAAAATCTAAAACTGACCTTCAATATGCTCTTTCAATTTGTCAGGGTACAAGAGGCTGTTTCTGATTTCAGCTTTGCGTAAATGTGGTTTAATGCTCTAGTATGCAGTACGTTTAACAGTTGTTGCAGGAAAGAAATCTGGGAAAATATGAATGTGGTTATTTTCAAATATAAGCTCCTCTTTCAGTCTGAGAAGGAATAAGAAGTTTTCTTTAACTTGTAGTTTGTCGAAATGGACTACAACACATCTTGGTTTTGAGGCATTCAATCCATTTATACAATATGCAGCTGAGATCTTGGTGTCCGATTTGAAGTTCTCTTCAGTTATTTTAGTGAATAGTTCAGCTATGAATTTCACTGGGTTTGTACTCTCACGTTTTTCAGGGAGACCTTTGATTCTGATATTGTTCCTTCTATATTTAATTTCCAACGCAGCCAGTTGGTCAGCGAGCAGCTTACATTCTGATTTTGCAGCTGTTGCCTTTTTTGACATTGGTAAGTGTCGATTGTTCAGCTATTTCAATACAAGTTGTAAATGTTTGCTTAACATCTTCAATCTGAACAGCAAGTACTGTAATTTTATTCTCTAACTTGCTCGTATTTTTCTGTATTTTTTCATCACTTTGATCTAGAATGTCTGTAAAGGCTATAGTAAACTTAGTACTTAAACATTTTTCCAGGTCTTTTATATCCTGCTGATGTTTCTCAGTTTTCTTGTTTAGGTTCTTTATTTCTTTCTTTATATGCCTTATATCTTTCTGTATATTTCTTTATCTCATTTATGTGCTTTCTAAGTGCAGTAATCATTACCTTCAGCTTAGACAGCATGTTTTAATTTTCTCCATGCTCCGTAGGCGATGATGTGAGTCTGGTTGGGTTTGATGCTACTGACTCACAGTGGGTATTAGCTGTAGTTGACAGCGAGGATAAAAGGGCCATGCTCACTTCCACTTATTCTCCTGGAATCGACATATTCTCCTGGCCCTCCTCGTTCTCAGTTTTGCTCCCACTTCTGCTTTCGCTTGAAGCCGATGCTGCAGTATCAGGTCCTGGCAGATCAATTACTTCATCCATCTGCTCCAGGTCAGTCTCTGCTAAGGTGTATTGTGAACTTCAGGCTGTTTTTGACTTTGACGAATGTTTAGCTGCCTTATCCTTTTCTTTCTAAACCCTATGTTTGCTGCTTATGCTTATTTATAATAATGTAAATAGAGGATCCCTCGAGATGATAGTAAAAAAGGGGCAAAATAACACCGCTGCTATCAGAGCTCAGCTCTAGCTATCCATCTCACACATTGCATTATGGCCTAATAACATCTTTCGATTTCCTTTTTGAGTCTTTCATCTCCATCTGTATTCCGTAATTTATACTCATCATACCACTAACATCCCTTATTAAATCAGAACCGTCACCATCTCTACTGATCCTGGTTTGTACTTTACTGGTTCATGTCAGGCTCAAACCTGCACTGTTATTTAGCTGGGACTTTGAAATTATCACTCCAGTAAATAAATACCTCATTAATATTCTGAAATTTTTATAAACTATATGATATAATTAAAACTGCATTATTCACCTAAAGAGAGAAAAGAATAGACGTTCAGAATGTAAAGTATAAGAATATAGTATATTTAAAAAGAATTCTACCCTTTGGGTTTCACATTTTATTATTATACAATGTTGGATCACACAGTGTGTTTAATTTGAGTTTCTTAACACTGATCAACAGAAAAAGACTCTTTATGCCAAATGAACTTAGATCTCTGCAAAGTGACTTAAATTATAACTATAAAACACCTGATAAATCGATCACATAAGTATCCTTCTCCTTCAAGTCAGTATTTAGTAGATGCACCTTTAGCTGCCATTCCAGCCTTGAGTCAGTGTGCACAGGTTTATTTCTCTATCACTTTTGCATATCTGGACATTGCAATGTTTCCCCATTTCTTCTTTACAAAACTGCTTAAGCGCTGTCAGGTTGCATGGGGATAATGAGCGAACAGAATTTTTCAAGTCCAGCCACAAATTTTCAATTGGACTGAACTCTGGACATCCAGGATACCAAAATTGTGTTTTTATGCCTTTCCTATGTAGTGTTTGCTTTATGCATAGGCGTGTTGTCTTGCTGGAAAACAAATCTCACAAGGTGAAGTCTTCTTGCAGACTCAATTAGGTTTTCTTCCAGGAATTTCTCTGCATTTTCTTCATTCATTTTACCCGCAAACCTTATAGGCCTTTCAATCTCTATGGTATTTTTTTTGTTTGTTTGTTTTTTTAACAGTAACTTTCTCTTTGCGGCTCTGTCATAAAATTTTGACCGCACAGAACTTTGGCGACAGAGTTTCTCCAATTTCTGCCCTTGTGGCTTGTAACTCCTGTCGAGTTCCCTCAGTTTTTCTGAACAGCCTTCTCTAGGCAGACTTATAAATGCGCCATACTCTTCCTCTATGACTGATTTATACCCAAAGGGTATTCAGTGACTTGGATATTTCCTTTTCCCAATCCCCTAACTTGTGCTTTTCAGTCACCTTTCTATGGAGTTGCTCGAGGTGTTCTTTTGTTTTCATTGTGTAGGTTAGGCCACCATTCTGATTCACCATAGGTTTGACCTTTCAGATTAGGTGCACTTATACTACAATGAACTGAAACCAAAGACAGGTGATCTCCATTTAACACATTTTGTTTTTTCTAACACCAATTGGCTACACCAGTGTTGACTGGGTCTATCATTTTAAAGAAGGTGGACATTTGTGCAGCACATTATTTTGCATTTTATATCTGTCATTACTGTATTTATACCACTTTGCAGTTTAACTTCAACATTAAACTGAAAGTGTCAAAAAATACAAATTAACTCCACTGGGATTCAGTGTTGTACAACAATGACATAAGAACACATCTGAGAGGTGAATGCTTTATTTAAGCATTGTATATATGCTGTATGTGTGTTACATTTAATGTGTGATGCTATTTTGTCTGTATTTTGCTAGTCTCTGGAAGAACTACAAATAAGACTGTTATTGTGCTGTGTGCACATGACTGGAAAATTGAACTTGATTGATTGGTTTTCATTGGGCAGGCCTACGATATTTGTTAGGTGTCTTCTGCTAAAAAAAGAAAATGGCACCAAAATAGCCAGCTTTTGAAATTCTATCACATCATCAGTTATTGTGGCACCAATTAGCAATGAGTGCTTTCCAAATTTTAGACTGCCAACGTTTATTTTAGGATGACCAACAACAGACATATATTCTGTAAACGTTTTTTTAATATTTGACGGCTATCCTAGAAATGCACCTATTAATTACTGATACCACTAACAACTGACATCCTGGGAGATTCTATTTAAACTTCTGTATAGTTAAAACTTTCTATAAACTGAAGACTGTGGACTACAAAGCTGTAAAACTACCATGTCAAACATTTACAATACAAGTAAATGAATCATATTAGATTCTTCAATTATGTATTTACAATTTTCACGAATTTTCACAACTTAGTCACAAATTCCTGTTTCTTATTAGCTATTTGAAGAAGTCAGTGTCCAAAAACTTTATTGTCGCTGAGAAGAATAGAAATGTATTACATAAACAGAGTGGGATTTGTGTGCATGCAAACAAGCTGAAGACTTGACAGACTTATAAGTGCAGACATTTTAATAGAACCTCCAGAGTTAACTTTGTGCCAATCTCAAACTATCAAGGGTAAATTCAGAGGAAATAATGACTCACCTTTATCAATATTAACCCACTAAGGTTCTGTGCTTGAAAATGACTTGTGTGTCTCATGGGCTCACAATGCATTAAATGAATATCAGCTGTCACTGAGCACTTGCACAATTAAGAAAAGCGAAAAACATCCCTTTTCCTTTTCCTCAGATGTAATGTGATAAAATGAGCATCATTTAAATCTAATATTTGTCACTACAGTTAAGATCCACCTTTGCACACAGACACATATTAACACTAGCAATTAACACCAATTACCAAATGTTATAAACACCATTTAGATGCTCTTCACATTCTTTAACATCTGTTAGCTCATGTAGTGCTACTGCCATTGGTGTGATTCTTTTTTTTTTTTCTTTTCTTTTTTTCTGTTTTTGTTATCCTTGCCATTTCTCAGAATGTCAAGACTCATACATGCTAATGAATTAAAGATTATGAACTAAAAGATTTTTTTGGATTTCTGTAAGCAAATGAAATGCCAACAATCCATTCATTTTCTAAATAAGTCGTAATATGTGGTAGCCCTAAAATTCCCAGCAGCATCAAAAGCTCGAGTGCAACCAACCCTGGATAGGATACTAGGACAATAAAATGTGATTATGATTTTTTTTAAGTGATTTGCCGTCACTTTTCTTAAGAAAAAGATGTTGACTTTCCATTATTACAGTACAAAGTGAGTGGTGGGTGAATGAGATCCTGTAAGCAGAGCTTTCCAGCCCCATTACTGGACTATACAGCTAAGACTATGAAAGTAAGTATCCATTTACCCAAGCTTACTGCTCAGTTAGTGTGTGCGCCAATGTAGTTTTATTTTCTGATGAATCTATCACCTTTCACAGCACTCATCACTACAAAAAAGGGATTTCTTGAAGTGTCTTCAATCGAGGTACTATTTTATTTCAAAGTGGGTTCACTAACATGACTGAAGTGACAAAATTCAATTACTCAGTATCAAAATGACACGCAAGGTTATGCATCTGCTGACAGGGAGCTAAAGTTCAGAGGAAAACAGAGCAAGACAAAGACCTAGAAAACTAAGTAGAAAAGACATAATCGTGGTCAAAACACTGGCTGTGCCTTTAAAGCCAAAAGGAGTGCATGAAATCAATTGTCAAAGTCCAGTACCAAAAAAAAGTCTGTAAATATTGGAGGCTTTGGTGTTATTAATTTATTTTTATGGTGATTTTTATGATATTAAGGCATCACTGTTTTATACACTGTTTTTGAATGGCGGCCTCTGTTTTACGAGATGGTTGCATGACCACCATGATGATGTTTTAGCAGCCATTCCCATTGCCAGTCATGTTTTTCTTTTTTTTCCAGTGACATTATCACACTTCACCTACAATAGATGGACATGCCATCAGTAGTTCATCCAAACTTTAGATATCCTCTTTAAACTGTTAGGTTACTTCTAAAGTGTCTTTCTCATCATTAGTATTGTTTTCATTCTTAATATTTTTTATATAATCTTCATGATGTCACTGCAGCTACAATTTGTTTTTTTCTTATAATTGTGGGTGCTGCCATTTTTATGGTCACAACTTTATTGTTTATAAAAAATGACGACCATTCTAGTTCCTTTTAAGTCACCATGTATGATGGCATCATGTGGAAATTCTAATTGATGGCAGCACTCTGTTTTTAATATACAAGCTTTGGATACTATTGCTTTATTACAGAATTAGATAGGGAAAGAATATTAAACAGGATCAAGTCTTTTTACTTTGTTTTATGACAATAAGTTGAGATTTTTATTTTGAACTTTATTGATCAATATTTTATATGTTTATTTTTGGTGTACACCTTGCCCTGTCTCTGGCTACACCTTTATATTAACACCTAAAACTCCTAAAACCTCACCATCAATCAAAACACATTCTCGTGTCTTTCTGGACAGACCATGTGCTTCTCTAGTTAGAACAACAATGTCAAAAAATAACAGCATTTGGATTTTCAATCTTCTTTATAGAACTACTAAGGGATAGGATATTTGAAACTTTAATAAAAAACCTAAATTTCTTTATGAGTTCATATTTGGTTACCATCTTGCTTTTGGTAGTTTCTTTTTTCAAAAAATGTGGCTAAGGAACCAGCCTGTGTTTTGACTACACTTTTTTATTATTTTGGAAAATATTCATTTCCTGATCAAAAAAATTCCCAAACTGCATTTTTTTCCAGTGTTTTGCCAAAGTTTCTTTATGACACCATTAAAAATGACCTCAACTCCATATATTATTTTTGCTAATCTGTTTAGAAAAATATTTGTTTGTCTACACAACATTTTTCTACTTAACTTACTACTTTTGTCTAATTCAGTCATATTTTGGAGCAAACTTGAATAAAAATAGTGGTGTAAAACTGGCAGCAGGAAAATTATATTTTTGGTCTCAATGACTGAAATGTTCATATTAACACATGTCAAACCTACCATTTTTGGTCACAGCATTTGATTATTGTAGAGCAGAAAAGACACCTTCATGAGCAGAAAATAAAGAACTAAGAAAAAAAATATTTTCTGGCACAGAAAATTTCAGCTACAGCTATCAGAAGCATATGGCATAAAGGCAATATTATTTTCTGGCTAGATACTGTACCACGGATTCAACACGTGGTGTCTCTGCTCGTACATTTGCACTGTGGTAACTGGTGGTGTGGTATAAATTATGACGTCTAGCTCTGAAGCAGGCTCCCGACAGTGTGTGCAATCTCAGTCGCTTGGAGACCTGTTTCTAAGCACTGCAAGCGTATCACATCCTGTTGACATCAGCTGAGCTCTCCATTTAGTCCCTAATTCTTCTGTACAGCACGATCATACACTCCACCCCTATACAATGCAAATATGAATGACTACGCCAAGTGTTGTGCTGTGAACTCACACCATGAAATATCACAGTTTAAATATTTGCACAATTGTAACTGATGCTGGTAAGCTGCAAAACCTCGCTGTCTGTCTCAGAAGTGGTCTCCCTACAGTGTGAGCTAGTAATAGAACTCCTAGTCTTGGATGTGCAGAGTTTGCGTCTAAGAATTGCAAGATGACTGCTTCCTAGTGAAGCCAAGCCCCGTTCAGCCCACACTGTTTCTGCACTGCATTATTACACACTCCACCCCTATGTAGTGCAAATCCTGCCGACTATGCCACAGGTTTTGCTATGGATTAACAACAGGAGCTGTCACAGATTTGCATTTTGGCAGAAGCGTCTATACTTTGCAAATGGAGTATGCTTCCTCATAAGATCAGCAGAGTTTTCACACACAAGAAAAAAAAAATAGTTTTATGAGATGCTCCTAGATAAGTGAAACAACATGACATTCTGAAATCTGATTATTCCATTATAAGATTACATCAGGTACAGTGCAGGAGCCAAAACTGAACAGTGAGTCAGTCCATAATAAGACCCACTTGAAAACCCCATGGGCCCTGTTTAAAACACACACACCTCTATAGGATGTGAGAGTAAAGTCAGAGCACCTGAAGAAAACTCCTATAGACAGGGCTTGAACATGAAAATTCTTCACAAATAGCATAGGCATGGGATTCAAATCTCCAATCAGTAAGTCCCCATAACCTGGTATTATAGAGCACTGAACATACAATACTACTGCTAGCCATGCTGTCTTTGTATTGCATTGCATTCTTTGGCTTTGTTGAAAAACTACATGGTCTGTCGTATAAAGAGTGCCCAGAAGACACTAAACAGCCAACTTCTTCCTCTTTCTTTTCCCTTAAAATTAAAGACTTCACAGGCTTAAAATAAACTTAGCTTTCAGCACGCTGGTTGGTGAAAAGCAAAATAGTGCAAATTTAATTTGATTAATTGGTACTAAAATTAAAAATAAAGAATATGGCTAACTTTGGAACTAAAGTAGCCATATAACTACAATAAGCACAGAACTGATTTTGACTGACAATGTCTATTTACCAATACTGCCACTCCTTTCATCAAGCAAACACCCATTACCCAACATGTGGGTTTATATTTTATTCAGCATTTTGTCCACTAGAAATGAGTCTCTGAGTTTTGAAAGTTATTTTGCTAATGAACTGACGCGTGGTGTGTGGGCTAAATTTTGACGTCTCACAGAGTGTCTGCTGAATCGATCATCTTGGCGTGCAACTTTTTTATTTAGTAAAGCTAGTTTTTTATTTACCACTAAAGGACTCTGCAACTTTTTTCACCTTTTTTTAGACTTTTTCCCCCTGCTTTTATTATATGAGAGAGAGCAGCTGTCGGTACTTGTAATAGCTGAATAGCAGAACAGCACATAAACAAAGGTGGAGGCCGACAGTGAAATTGTTAAGTTAATTCATTTCTCTTTGTTTACCTCCATTTAAATTCACAGTAGCAGGAGCACACAACAATAGAAAACTAGGAAGATGTTACATAAAAAGTCCCAGTTAGATAAATTAATTTGGGATAGAATCTGTCAGAAAGACTTGTTCATGCTTGAAAGAGTCAAAAACAAAATCATCGCATGAAGGCAACAGTGGGAGTAAATTAATGAATACATTTAGAAAATAGCAATACGTTGAACCCTGCCATGTGACAAAGCAGTTATTGCTACTACCCAACAGTTTCAAAGTTTTGAATTTGAATTAGAGCCATTGATTTCAACACCTTCAAGTTTTTCTCTGGGTTCCCCAGTTTTGCTCCCACCTGCTTAAAACAGTCTTGGGCTAGGTAACCAACATATGTTGCTTGTCAACCAATTTTTATGTTTTTGTTTATTGCTTGGGGGCAAGGTGCTTGACTGAAACAAACATACCTATGGGATTTTAGTAGCTGAAATCTCATTTCCAGGAGAATTACAAACATGACTCTCTTCCAAGCTAAGGAATAAGCAACATGTTGCATTTATACATTATTCCAAGATGTCATAAATCTGAGTTATAGCTTCCATAGGGATCTTTTTCTTACATTTTTGGAGTTTCAAGATAATCATTTTTTTTGTCTTTTTTTTAAGGTTATGGTAATGATAACATTGTTTATCATTTCACTGTCATTTTTTCTTGTGATGGCCTCCAATTTGTGTGTTGTCTTGTGAGTACTCCAAAGATTTGTCTAGCAATGACACGGTTGCCAGTAACATGGTTCCTGACATTGTGATATTTCACCTTCCCTACTTAAGATGGTGGCACATAGCATTTGCTATCCTGAACCTAGATAATTTCTGTGGGCAAACTTTGCAGTTAAGTTAGACACAGAAAGGAAACTCAAAATAGTATTATGATTGTTGGCTTAAAATCTTCCTTATTTTTGACTCTGCTTTGGTACTTGTTTTTGATTTCTCAGCTTAATTTTCTGTTCTAGTATTTTAATTTCTAGCCTAACCTATTTTAGGAAGCAGAAACAAGAAGATGGCAAAAACAGTGAATAGGCCTTCAGATACCAACTGCCAGACCAGCACTATATTTTTAAAACTTGCTTATGCTCAAAAAGTATGTAAGCCATTTCTTATGCAAACATTTGGATTTAAAAACAAACTTGGGTGAAGATTGGTTTAACATTACAGCAGGTTTTCACCACATGTTAAGTGATGTGTAGACTTTTTCAGTGTTGCCATTTTAGTGACAAAATAAGCAGCACAAAAATAAAGTGAACAGAAAATCTGGTTTCATTATCACATTCTGATGTTCTTAAACTAATTACAATAATTAATTGACAAGATTTCTCAATATAGTTGTCTGCAATGCTGGTAATAACATCAAATGCATATCCTTAATGGTAATTGCCTTGTGTATTGTGTATTAAAGGGGTGTGATGTGTAATGTCGGACATAAATGGCAATGGCAGTGTTAGCTCGTTTAGAGCATATGGCAGGCTATCCGGGATCACAATGATTTTGTGGCTCATGTTGATGACTGGCTTATAAACTGATTTAGAATTCCTACAGCTACCCTCTTGGAGTTGTGTGTTGAATTGGAGCCTAAAACACATAAAACACATGATCCCTGTTCCTTTACAAGATTTAACAAATGTAGGGTATTTGGCAACAGCCGCTTTTCATCGTGAACTGGTTGACTGGTCAGGAATCTCACAGTCATTACTGAGCCATGTCATACCATCAGTATAGGATTGCTTTAAGTGGAACTAAATAACAGTCGGTGTACTAACTATTGTGTCTGCTTCCTCTAACTCTTCGCATGCATTATTAAATACTTATAGTCACTCCAAAGAGCGTGAGTTACTTTGTTTTTAAATATATGCAAGGTCAGAGCACAGTGTGCTACCCAGACACATTCCTTATGGTCAGGGTAAGAAGGCCGAGATCAAAAGCAATTTTTAGTGATTGCTCATTTTATTAATGTAATCTGCACAATTGACTACACACATATTGCAATAAAGACACCATCACAGAAAGAGATTTGTTTTTGCAAACAAAATACATTTCATTCAATTAATACTTAAATAATATGTGATGTTCAAATGTGTCTGACTAACTTTGTTGTGAGGTGACCTAGCATTACTCAAAATTCCTTTATTTTATCAAATACAGTGATCCTTCGCTATATCGCGCTTCGACTTTCATGGCTACACTCCATCGCGGATTTTAAAAGTAAGCATATCTAAATATATATATCACGGATTTTTTGCTGGTTCGTGGATTTCTGCAGACAATGGGTCTTTTAATCTATGGTAGTATTGGCTTCCTCAGTTTGTTTGCCCAGTTGATTTCATACAAGGGACGCTATTGGTGGATGGCTTAGAAGCTACCCAATCAGAGCATGTATTACTTAGTTAAATAAAACTCCTCAATGATATACGATATACTTCCCGCGCGGTGCTTGATTGTTTGCTTTTCTCTGTCTCTCTCACTTTCTCTGACATTCTCTGCACCTGGTGTGAGCAGAGGGGCTGTCTGCACAGAGGCTGTTTGCCTAGAGGATACGGATGCTCCTCTACAAAATGCCGCTTTATCGCTGTGCTTCGGCATACTTAAAAGCCTAAAAGCACATACTGGTTTTTTGATCGTTTGCTTTTCTCTCTCTCTCTCTCTCTCTCTCTCTGACATTCTCTTCTTCTTTGAAGGGGAAGATATGTTTGCATTCTTTTAATTGTGAGAAAGAACTGTCATCTCTGTCTTGTCATGGAGCACAGTTTAAACTTTTGACTAAAGGGTGTTATTTCATGTCTAGAGGGCTCTAATAATGTTAACAGTGTGGGAGAGTTTATAAGGGCTTAAAATACAGTATATAAAAATAACCATACAAACATATGGTTTCTACTTCATGGATTTTCATCTGTTGCGGGGGCTTCTGGAGTGCAACCCCCTCAATCGAGGAGGAATTACTGTAGTAGTATGGAAAGCAGGGGTGAAATTTGAAATTTAGGCTTGGGGGTTTGATTAACAATAAAAAAATCTAATTTAGTAGAATCTCTGTTGTGCTTCTTCATTATTTACATTATATCTTATGTTAAATTGTTCATAATATAAATTGACAATATGAAGTAAGCCTCACTTACATTAACTCGATTAAAACATTAAAATAATGAAAAAAGTCAAATTCTGAATATATGTAATCACAGTCTGAATATGTGAAGTCAAACTTCAAAATATTAAGTCAACTTTGAATATGTAAAGTCTGGATGTGAATATGGAAAATAATTTCTGAATATATAAAGACAAACTTATATGAAGTAAAAATCTGGATATATAAAGTCAGCTTGTGAATGCTTAAAATTAGTTATGAGTATACCATGCTCAAAAAAAAAAAATATGGAAACACTTAATTATTACAGTTTAACTCCAAGTCGATTAAGTTTCAGTGATATCAATCTGTCCAGTTAGGAAGCATAAGTGATTGTGAATCAACTTCACCTGCTTTGGTGCAAATGAAAGTAACAAAAGGTGCACTTTAGAGGCAACAGCAAGACAGCATCCAAAACAGTGTGATCCTTGAGGTGGCCACAGACAATTGCTCTCTTCTTACCCTTCCTGAATGATTCTTCTGTAATGTTGTGTTTTGCTAGAGTTCTTGTCACTACTCGTAGCATGAGGCAATACTTGTAGCCCATTCAGGTTGCACAGCCCTGCTCCTCTAGCACACCATTAGTGCCCGGTTCTTTTTACCAATGAGAGCAGGTTCATACTGAGCATATGTGACAGACATGAAATAGTCATGCTGCTTGTAACATCAACCTGTTTGGCGGTGGGTCAGTGATGGTCTGGAGAGGCATATCCTTGGAAGGTTGCATAGACCTTCACATGCTAGGCAATGGTATCCTGACTGCTGTTAGGTACTGGGATGAAATCCTCAGAAACATTGTCAGTCCTTACACTGGCGCAGGACAACGCCCGGCCTCATGTGGCCCCAGAGTGTAGACAGTTCTTGGATGACAAAGACATTGATGTTATTGACTGGCCCACACATTCCCCAGACCTGAATCCAATTGAGAACCACTGGCACATTATGTATCGGTTCATCCAATGCCACCAACTAGCTCCACAGACTGTCCAGGAGCTCATTTATGCCCTGATCCAGGTCTCAGAGGAGACCCCCCAGAACACCATCAGCTGTCACATCAGGTCCATGCCTAGATGTTGTCAGGAGTGTACACAGTCAAATTATTTCTTGCCATGCTGAAATTCACACAAGCTGGATGAGCCTGTGATTTCAATTTTTGGCTTTAATTTTCAGTGTGATGTTGAATCCAGCCCTCAATAGGTTGGTGATTTTGTTTTTCATTGACCGTTGTTGCATAATTTTATTCTCAACTGATTACATCGTATTACTCAAAAAGGTTTTCCACTTGAATATTTCATTTATTGAGATCCGAAGTGTGATTTAAGTGTTCCCTTAAGTTTTTTAGCAGTATATAAAGTCTCCATTTGTATAAATATAGCCAATTCTGACTATAATGTCACTGTATGAATATACAAACTCATTTCAGAATATGTAAAGCCAAACTTGAATATATAAAATCAAAATCTGAGAAAATAAAGTCAGCTTCTGAATGTAGAAAGTCAATTCTGAATATATAAATTCTCTGTCTGAATATACAAAGTCAAACTTAAATATATGAACTTAGTTCTAAATATATTAACTCATTATCTATTCATTTTCCCAATATAGTATGTAATTATAATGGCAATAATTATAAATTTCATTGCTTGAATTTATTAAGAATTTAAAAAGAAATAAACTAGTAAAAAAAACTTAGGAAAACACTGCTGGCACACAGTTCACAGACTTCTTTGTGTCTGTGCAGTTTAACATTGTATACTATTGATTCAATGGCTCATTTTAAATTAGTGGACAACATCAGAAAAAAAGCAGCACCATAGAACATTGGACAGCTAACTGACGTTGCTTTATCCACATTAAAGTCAGAGCACTTTCTGTGCACTGAATCTCAGTGTGTGTGCCCTGAACTCTGACGGACAGATGGGCAGTTGGAGTCCAGATGCTTCTACTAGCGGAAGGAATGTGCCTTAGGGAGGAGAGCGACTGATGCGAGACGGAGCACTGGGGCAGGCACAGTAATAAGTCGAAATAAAAGACAGAAAATGACAAAATTCAGTTATTTCTAAAATGATCAAATAATAAAAAACCTCATACTGACAATTATTTTACATGTAATAATACATGTGGGTTATAAGAATTCAATTTCTTTGTCAAATTAAGCAATACTATGACAAATCCTGACATATTCTGGCAATAAAAACTGGTGTGAAATATGTGTTTAGTCTAAATGCCCAGATAAAAGACTATGCGATTAGCTATAAATCTTTATAAATAGTGACAAATAATGAAATATAAACAAACAAACAAAAAAAATGAATAAGGTTTTCTTTCATAGTACCAGAAGAGTTTTGCATTAAAATAGCACCATTCAATCAAAAGTACAGATGGCAATATGGTGAGGCAGATGGGAGACAGATTTTATTTGAATTCAGCATTTTGAAGGTAAGGTCCAGGTTTTCCCAGGAAGCACATTTTATTTCAGTTAGAAAAAGAGGAGATGATTAATGGTTTAAGTCGTCTAGCTCTGCACTTATCCACATTGCATTTATTTTTAGCCAAGAGATCTGGCCCTGTGGAGATATGAGCAACCGTCCAGTAGCTTAGACAAGTCTGACAGCCATCGTTTTAATGAAGCCCCAGCTCTACCTCCTTACTTGTGGGGCTAAATGGCAATCATTTTACAGCTCATTCAGTATGTGTTATTTTTGGGATGAGCTTATTTTTATTCCCCTGTGTCAAAAAGGATCAATATTATATTTAAAGGAGGGCAAGCATTCACTGATCAAAGGTCATTTCCTTCCTTCGTGTTCATATTCACTGGTTCATACACCGATTCTGTGGTCTTCTGTTTCCAGCTGCATGCCAGAGAATTCATAAGTGAGAAAATGACAGTTTCATGTTTAAATTAGTCCAGTGATCAGAACCTTGAATTGTAGGCCAAGTATTGAAGTGTAGCATTGCTGTTCCACTTATGAAGGCTACACTGCCTTGCATACAATTGACAATGAACATTTGCTGCCATGTAAGAAGCAGAATCATTACTATTTTGTGAAAAAAGTGGCAATACCAAACATGTTTGATGAGACAAGATGGAAATCAAATGGAATAACCTACGTGCGTGAAGCGGTGGCTGCAAGAGCTTTTTGGTTGGGAGTAGTGTGGTTTCCCTTTCTTTTTTAGATCCACATCCCTGACGCGGCTTTATAAACACTGCACACTGAAATTAACCGCATAATGTTTATTAGTTTAATGCATCTGATTGTAATTAACCTGTAACAATATAATGGTCCACAGAATGGTCAAACTATTCTAAATACCATAACTGCTTTAGCGTTGTTACTCTCACTGCACCTTCTTCTTCTTTCAGCTGCTCCTATAAGGGGTTGCCACAGTGGATCATCTTTGTCCATATTACTCTAACTGCACTACTTGGAGTATTTATATCACTGTATCTCAGTGGGGAATCACAGTTGTACAGCAGCTGATCAGAAAGAGAATTATCGGTAAACAGCATCAAGCACACACTGCCTCAGCCATGCTGTCTATTGAACTGCTCTCATACGGCAAACGCTTCAGAGCCTTTCCTGTACAGACTTTGTGGTTCAGAAACAGTTTCATCCCAAGAACTATAAACTCACTCAACCAGTCCATCAAGTGCTCCTTGTAGAACTATTTGTATTTATTAGTACAATCACCTCACTGTATACTTGTGATACAGTTATAATATTGCACAACCTGAGACACTTTATAAAGCAAGTATTTACATATGACGACGATATCATTTTTAGGATGAAATACAGCAAAATATGTTTATTATTTTATACAGATAAAACTTTAACTTCATTTAAATAATCTACAGTATATACTGTAGTTAATAAACACGTGAGGACATGGTGCTGCAGCACTAGCAGATTGTTCCTGCCTTGCACTGTATTCTTGCTGGAACTGGTGCGACACTGGATGGACAGAATAATTTAACACGTACTATGAAGATACTTCAATGTTTCAAAGGTGCTAATATTCATAAATCTCTAGTTTTTGTTTAAGCAGCAAAGTAGTCAATTGTCTTGTGCAAAATTAATTTTCATGATTAATGATAATGGGGATAACTACTCCAAAATAGCGAGAGGTGAATGTTCATGCACCTCTCACACTGAATACTTCTATCCTTCAGGCCTTAAGGGGGACCTGAACAATTCAGGCCGCAGTTAGGTAAACACGAAAAAAGCTACACCAGGACTTAAGGTCTAAGGGCACAAAGAAATTTCACACATTGCTAAAGGAAATATTTTTCTAGAATCACAACAACAAATTGCACGGAGAATATAATGGAAAAACTGTACATTAAATAACTGAGGTGAGTTCACTACTTACTGTACATGTACTTAATTTTTATACAGTACAACAGTGCCATCAGGTTGGAGGATAGTGTCCCACCTGCCATTAATGCAAATTATGCCACTGGCCCCTTCCATTTTGAAATCTGAATTCTGTCACTATCTTTGACTCTAAGTAAGCTATTTTATCCAGATGAGCTCTTTTGTAATACACCTTCTAATAGAATTGGGCCATACTTAGGAAAAATGATATAACTTGCTCATCAAATGATAGAAATAATATGGAGGTTATTGAATACAGTGCTGTGGTGGGCTGGCGCCCTGCCCGGGGTTTGTTTCCTGCCTTATGCCCTGTGTTGGATGGGATTGGCTCAAGCAGATCTCCGTGACCCTGTAGTTAGGATATAGCGGGTTGGATAATGGATGGATGGATGGATGAATACAGTGACTGCTTCATGCAAAGAAGAAGGTTCTTTGATTAGTGGTACAATGCTGCCTTTGAAGCTGCCCCCCGCCTACCTCCAGACACACAATTACTACTGGGAGCTAAACTATTAAATGTCACTTCATGGAAAGTAAACAAGAAAAATGTCAGCAAAGACACCCTGCTAAAGACAAATCTCACTGAGAGCCAAAGATTAATAAGGAGAGAGAATGGTGATGGGTATTTTTTTTTTTTTTTTTCTTCATTATTTGTTTCTTTTACTAAGTAATCACTGCTGTACCCAGGATCCAAACGTCAAGTGCCATTTGAACTGCACCTTATGGTGAAGATGACCAGTGTGTTTTCTCCCTATTTTGAATTTCAATGGTAACAAGCCTTTTATGATGGTTGGCATCACGGCCTCTCACAGCCTGGCTTTACTGTCATGATGTCTCGTGTCAGATGTTTGCTACATACAACTACATATAATCATTTATCTTTAGGAACAACCCCCTTTGGCATGGATTGAAGTAACAGAAATGTAATATATTAAACAATACATGAATCTGACTGTGAACCCCCTGGGTTAAACAAGCAGTGAATTTCAGCTTTTATTATGCAGACATCTGAGTTAATTGACCTTCATACCAAAGTTAAGGTGTACTCCGAAAGTATTCACACTTTTTATACATTTTGTTATGTTGCAGCTTTATGCTAAATCATTTCAATTTATTTTTTTTCTTAATCAAACAACAGTCAATACTTCTAAATGACAAAAAGAAATTAGGAATTTCTTGCAAATTTATCTATTCTCTATATATAAAATCCTAAGCCTAAAAGTGCAACAATTTTATGTGATGATTTTATGTTTTTTTTTGTCACGCTTATTTTAAAACCTACATATATATGTTTGGTATCATTATTTTTGGATTTTCTCAAACTTTAATGTGATGTTGTTAGATTTTCAGATTCTTATTCTGTTTTTAAAATTATAAACTAAAAAATATCAAGAACTTGTGTCCCACGAGACAAAACTTTGTGCCAAAAGATTTAACCACACCCGGGGCCAGAAATAAAACACAAAGAATAGGACAGTTGCTGTACAGGCTTTTAAATGTTGAAAGTGCCGTGCGAGATGCAGATCATGTGGTACGGCAACAGCAGCAATCCAGCAGCTGATCGAGCAAAGAGGAGGTAAAACAAAAAACAAACTTTATTTGTTTCCCATTGTATCACCGTTTAAGAGGGGGTTTCGGAGGAGCGACTGCATCTCCTTGGGGTGCGTTCAGCCCCCCTCTTCACAATGCGAGTGGCAGAGATGTGAAGTGGCTGGTGTGTAGCACAGGCCCATGGTTGCCGAGTGAATTGAGCAGGGGGGAACCCCCTAGTTAAATATAAAAAACTGAAATATCACAGTATTCAGACCCTTTGCCTTGTTACCTGAAATTGGACTCGCGTGCATTCCATTCTGTTGATCACCATTAAGATGTTCTTACACCTTGTTTGGAGTACAACAGTGGTAAATTCAATTGTTAGGACGTAACTAGGAAAAGTGCACACCTCTCTATATAAGGGCCTACAGTATCAAAGAAAAAAATCAAGCTATGAGATGAAAGGAATTGCCTGATCTTAGAGACAGGACTGTTTTGAGGCAGAGATCCGTGGACAGCTAAAGAAAAAAATCTGCAGCATTGTGGAAGGGCAGGTCCAAGGCTTAAGAATCAGGAGCCCATTTTAAATAAATAATCATTTACACAGTCTCTGAGTGGGGTGTGGTAGTGTTGCAGGTACGCTTCCAGTACGGGATGTGGGAGCAAACAGTCCTGCACTTTATGCACACGTGCAGTAGTGCCCAAGACCCTAACCAGTGTTGGAGCTGCAGGGAAGGGAAGCAAGAGTGTTAGAAAGGAGATAAAAAGGAAAAATGAGGAGAAAAATGAAAAGGGAGATCAGAGAAAAGAGGTTAAAGGAAGGAGTCAAGTGAATGAGGGAGCTCATGTGCAATAGGAGGCATACAGAGGACAGCCATGAAGTGAGTGTATGGCTGGGGCTCAGGGCTGCAGAGGTGGATCGCTCCCGCAGAGCAATTCAGAGAACTAGAGTGACCAGGACGTGTGCTGCTCACCACATAAGTCTGAGAAGGTAGTGGGAGTGGGTGACAGAGGTTCAGATGGGGAGTCTTTCTTTGTCCATGGACAGGAACGACCTGAGCCTATGTACAGATTAGGATCCCTGCTGTTAAGACATGGAAATGGCAGGGACTGGGACCTGTTGACCGTAGTTTGATGGAATGCTCTGTCTATCATGTAGGTGTCTCCTTCACTCCAAGGTCCAGTCAGGATAAGCTGAGGAGACGTCAGTTTGAACAAATTACAACAGCAATCATGTTTTAATGGGCAGCTTCCTCCACAGTTGTTTTTAACTTTGTTATAATCGATTTATTTATTGGGATTTTAACATCTACTAACACCTCTATTTAATTGCATCATTTATTTGTTGAACTTTTTGGCAATGCATTTATTGTGCACTTTGCTTTTGTTGGATTGTTTTTAATAAAAGCACTTGGCACCATTATACAATTACCCCTTGCTATGTTTGTGTTTTGCCCTCATCTGCCGGTTCATCCGGTTACTTTATCGACTAGTGTCGGGTTCAAGAGGCTCCCAAAGTAGGAGTGGGACCGTGAAACAGACCCTCAGTGTCACAAGCATTAAAAGGTTTCTAAGAGCAAAATGGCATCCATAAAATAAAATGTTTAAAACAATCACAGCTTCTCTTATTGCTGGCTGCCATGCCAAACCGACTTATCAGGGGAGAAGGATCTTGGTAAGAAACAATCAAAAAGCAATGGGGGTCATGGAAGAAATTTGTAGAAGGACAACTGCAATCTCTACAAATCTGGGCTTTAAGGCAGAGTGGCCAGATGACATATGAAACCCCCTTAGATTTTACAAAAAGCTCTCTTAGACTATGAGTAACAACTGTTCCATAATCTAATGAAAACCAAGATTGAAGTACTTGGCCTCAATTCTAAGCATCACATCTGAAGGAAACCATGCATCACACATCACTGATGCAATACAATTATAATAGTGAAACATGGCAGAGGCAGCATCATGCTGTGGGGATGTTTCTCAGCACCAGGGACTGAACAGAGATACAAGTACAGAGATAGTGGTAACACTTTAGTTTAGAGAGTGCAAAATGCATCTGTTACTCATTTACTATTATGCCTCAAAACCTTAACAAAGGCTTCTTTTGGTCTTAATGTTCCAAACAAAGCATCTGTAAAGTGTTTATTCATCTCTGTGAAGCCTTTCTGCTGGTAAAACTACTTATAAATATGAAGGATTTACAGATCTTATTCTGAAATATGCAATATCAAGGGAAATATGTCTCACTTAAATCGCCTATGACCATTCCAAAGGCCACATTGCACAGATGATAACCAGTTTACGGATGCTTTATACACAATATTAAGAGCAAAAGAAGCTTTTGTTAGGGTCTTGTTAAATATGAGTGAATTTTTACAGTACCTAAACTAAAGTGTTACAGAAACGTTGGATAATCATTCTTTATATGTGGTATAGGTTTTACTTTATGCTCATTTTGAAAAATTTTTCACTTTCGGTTTCTAATTGGGCTTTTGTAAAAGAGAACAACTGACTTTTAGTTGCAGATTTTCGCTCAGTTTAGACCTTAATTTAATCTTCCATTTCCTTTTTAAAAATGTTTCTGCCTTTACTTCTGAAAGCATATAAGATGTAATGGAATGAGATGTCTATTTTATGCCTACAGTAAATAAGAGAGAACTGTTTTCTTGAGATCTACAGACAACAGAATAATTTTCTCAAGGAAGTGCAATGTCATTAGAGTTTTTTTCCTTGAAATAACACAATAATTTTCTTGAGATCTTGAGAAAATTAAACTTAACATTTGCTCCTGGCAAGCTTACATGACAACAGTGATAGTAGCTAATGAAAGCTCATGTGATAAGTATACAAATGTAAACTTATTTGCATCACTCATTTCTGTAATTCGCATTGCATTTTGTCAACTTGCAATGTCTAATGTGGGCACAATTTTAGCACCAAGAGCTGATCTTCCCCAATGTGAGTTTGTCATAGAAGTCCACATGTTAAATGTAATTAGGAGCCCTTCTTTAAGTCTTCTGCAGAATGCCAAGATGATTGTATTTCACATAAGATATTTAGTGACTAGCAATCCAGTCATCTTCCAATATCAAATCAGCTAAACGTTAATCTACAGTGCATGCTTTGGAAAAACATATTGTTATCTCAAGATTTCAAGAAAATCATTCCATTATCTCGAGAAAAGAACGTAAAAGTATTCTGTTTTTATTTTCTAAAAATCTCAAGAAAATTACACCATTATCTAAAAAATAAACAATATTGCACATCCTCTCTCAACTTCCATATACTGTATACCAGAGTTTTTGAGACTTTAAGAATCTTGAATTGTATAACTGTTCACATTTTAATTGCTGTAAAATTCTAGTCACATCTTTGTTTAAATCACTATATCAGTAATTGGGCTGCCTTCCTCATCAGACCTAAAGATCAGACACTGGTTACTGTCATTCTTAATGAGTCTAAAGAAAAGAAAGGAAGAAAGAAATCTGCACTTCCTAGACACCTCTGCCCCAGCATGACAATCAGTCTCATAGGGAACTGGAGAGTGCATTTCCAGGCTTTAGTTATGAGATTCAAGCTAAGTGGAAAGACTCTGTCCTTGTTGCTTAGAAAAGCTGATAGACCAAAACATGGAATTTTTCATCTTCAGAGCAGCCTTATTTATGCCATGCAGCCTTAAAATATAAAGTCAGTGTGGCTGCCTGCTGCACGCTAACCCTTTGAACCCCTTAGAATTAAAGGAATGTTGTAGAGAAGACTGCATTTTAACAGTGCAACAGTGCATTTAATACTGCTGTACAGTCAAGGGTGGTCACCAAGTTTCTTGATCTGGAACTTGATGCCACCACTGTAAGTGGATTTTGGGTTTCCTAACTGCCAGAAGAAACTAGTATTGGTAGTATTACTTCTTCAACACATGCACCCCACAGAGTTCTCTGCTGAGCCCCTTTTATACTCTTTGTTTGTTTGACTTCGTGGTCAAATACAGCACCATCTCTGTCAATAAATTTGTTCATTACATCACCATCATAAACCTGATCACCAAAAATGATAAGGTGGCCTACAGAGAAGAGGTTTACATTCAAACTCAGTGTGCCATCTTTCTTAATGTGAGCAAAAGCAAGAAGCTGGACATAGACTTCAGGAACCAGGAAGCAGACCACACTTCCATCTACATCAGAGGGATTGCTGTGGATAAAGTCAATAGGTTTACATTTCTGGAGTCACCATCAGTAACTATCTCGCTAATTGTTAAGATTACTTAAGATGTCTGCAGAAAGCCTGGATGTCTCAATCTATACCCATAAGTTTCTTTAGGTCAGGGGTCCACATATCTGGTCAAGGAGGGCCCCAGTGGCTGCAGCTTTTCATTCTAACACTTGTCTTTATTAGTGACCTGTTTTTTCTGCTAATTAATTTCTTTTCAATTCATTTTAACTGACTTGTTGTTTTAAGATTTGTTCCCCGAATTTATATATATATATAGGGTGGTCCAGATCCAATTATGCAATTTTCATTAAGCTATAACCTATTAAGTTTATTACATAGAGAATTCACAGCATCTGCCCTGCCCATAGAGATTTCATTTAAAATTCTTTTTGTTGCCGATAGATGGCAGCACCTGCCCTGCATTCCAAAATGGCAGGGAGATGGTTGTCAGTCGAACAGTTGCATAATTAGATCTGGACCACCTGTGTGTGTGTGTGTGTATGTATGTATATATATATATATATATATATATATATATATATATATATATATATATATATGCATATGCGTGTGTGTGTGTGTGTGTAGATGCCCCAGAGGACTGTTTGGCATCCCACCCAGGACAGAGGTGGAATCCTTACTTGGCCGAGATGCCATAATGGAAGGAGGAAATAAATGGGGGCAATAGCTGGTCTGGACACCTTTTGATTCTCGTCCTGGGAGGGAAGCCCAAAGATTACAAGAACTGGCAGGAGTTCACAGCAGGGAGCAGTTCATCTCCCACTTTAATTGGTGGCAGTGTCCCTCAAATCGAATCCCAGTATGGACAACTGCAGGGCCGCATGGGAACTGGACTCCGGAGGAGAAGCCCTATATCGGTCACTGGTGAATGATAGAGGGTATTGCTGGGGGATAATTTCCCTGCTTTTCTCATAACCTGGAAGTGCTTCAAACTGGCAACTTCATGTCACCAGAAATAGTCCAGGGTCCTCAACTCAGTCCGCAACTGCCTTGACCAGGCAATTCAGAGCTGGAAACTGAGACAGGCAACACTCGACTGGAGGAGTAGCAGTGCAGTGGAGAGGGAGTGAGAGACAGAAAAATAGGATGAAACAGTTTTTAAATGATACACAAGGTATTTGTGTAATGAAACTTTTTTTTATTTGAACCGGGACTGTGTTTGCTTGTTCATGCTTGGGGTTTAAAGCTCTGTGGTGCCACCCCTAAGCCTTCACAATATTTGTATACAGTGCATCCGGAAAGTATTCACAGCGCATCACTTTTTCCAGATTTTGTTATGTTACAGCCTTATTCCAAAATGGATTAAATTCATTTATTTCCTCAGAATTCTACACACAACACCCCATAATGACAACATGAAAAAAGTTTACTTGAGGTTTTTGCAAATTTATTAAAAATAAAAAAACGGAGAAATCTGAACCTGCCAAAGACAAAGTTAAAATGACAGTGAAAGCGCACCCTGCACATAATGACTTACACAGGTAAGTGTTTTAACGTTTATTTTGCAAAAGTCGATGTTACCCAATTCTTAGGACTTTCTTTCCTTTAAAGAGGTAATTCCTGGTAGGCGGATTACCACATAGATAAAATAATTTTTGCACAGTGTCTTTTCCAGAACCCTAGTGTAGGCTCTCTCAGGAAGGAAAACTGGACAACACCCTTTATTCCTTTTTTTAAAATGGGGACAACCATTCCAGTCTGCCAATCTCAAAGCACTACCCTCACCTTCCATAAAAAAGTGAGGAGGTACATTATGCAAAACACATCCCACAATATAGGGTGCTTTCATTATCTACAGTAGGATATTTTCTACCTTTGTTAACCTTGACATACAGAGTTTTTGTTCACCACAGCAACCTCAGCCACACACCTAAACTTATTCAATGCTTAATGTCAACCTGCCCCCCTCACTTGCTAAAGACACCCAGGGTAATATCCCACCTACCTGTCCTGACTTGTTAAATGGTTTCCCAGAGCTTATTTGATGCAGTCAGAAGTCATGCTTCATTAAACACCATCCATACTACTCCATCCTTTACAATTTATAACTCTTGCAGTCAAGTTTAGGGGTGTGTTACGACATACTCTAGATCAGAGGGTTATCTTCCATACGTCTCTTAAATCATCCAAGATCAGATGCCTCATCTTGGATGAGTTAAAGCCGGTGAAACTCATCAGGGATAAGTAATTTTTTCAAATGCAGCCGTGTAGTATATTAGTCTAGCTGGATCTAATCATCCGAGATGATTGCGTGTGCCTGCGCTGATTGAAAAGCTCATATATATTGAGTCTAGAAAACATGATCAGCAAGTCTTTGATAGGCTGTAACAATATGACGAAAGAACCGGAGCATTTTTTTCACACAAAAACAGGACTTTTTATTCGAAGGATATGAAAAATTTCATGATTTAAAATGCACACGGGGTAACACTGCAAAAGTAGCCCAAACCAGAAAAGACAGCTGGCAAAAAGTGGCCGACAAATTAAACTGGTAAGTAGTGTGCATTGTAGTTACTGAATACAGCGTTTCATTTCCTATGTGTGATTAATTATTATTTAATATGTCATAATTACAGATCAAACGTGAGAACATGGGAACAGGTTAAAGTGAAGTGCAAGAATATACTTCAAACTGGTAAATATTAGTATATAACTATTTAAAGAATACAATATAAAAAACATTAACTTTAAAGCTAATAAGAAGGAAGACAAGCAAAAAACAGGTGGAGGTCCACGTGGTTCAGACCTAACCCTTGTAGAAGAGTTGGCTCTCCAGCAAAATGCCCATCGCCCTGTTTCTGAGGGCATTCCCAGGGGAAGCTCCTCCACAGAACCAGTTGCAGGATGCAGTGGTCACTTCATTTCAGATAAAGGATGGTCATTGCATATATTTGTCCTCAATGTGTGCCATAGGTATGTTCCATATAGCCCTCTTTTTTTGTTGTTGGGTCAGTAGCAGCGAATGTCATATCCCTAGAACCTGGCTGATTGTGAGATTATTTATGGAACTGTGGGTGTTTTTGCCTGTGTATTACCTACCTGCAATGGCATGAAGCGCCTCTTTTATTGTCTGCACACACTGGTGTCCTGGAAACACTATGAAAACCCAAAGGAAATATTTCAGTGCCAAACAGACTTTATGAATTGCCTGGCAAACTGCATTTTTAGAAGTGCCACTTGCAAAAAACCTAAAAGCAATGCATACTGTCTTTATGGTTGTGAGAGCCCGACTTCGATTAGTTTGACTTCGAATATAGGGTGCCTGCGGTGGGTTGGCACCCTGCCCAGGATTGGTTCCTGCCTTGTGCCCTGTGTTGGCTGGGATTGGCTCCAGCAGACCCCCGTGACCCTGTATTCGGATTCAGCGGGTTAGACAATGGATGGATGGATATAGGGTGCTAATAAATCTTTGAGGTGCAATATTCCCCATGGCTAAAGCGGTAACTTTCAAAAAGAATTTCCTCCTGGAGCAATAAAGGATCGTGCCGATTGCACAAAATCCTATCTATGAAATTCTCTTATAATTTGCGCACCGTTCATGAATGAGCGACCAATTAATATCGGACACTGATTAAGTGTGTGAGCTAATCCTTGTTTACATAGAACAAACCTGTTCCGAGCAGGTTTGAAGATTTGGACGTGCTGCTATGGCAACACATCCAGCAAGAGTTTCAAAAAAACCGACAGATCCAGGATCAGGCCAAATCGTCAACTATTACATCCGGTTAACCGAGTAATCCACATATGAAAAACACCCCCAACGGGTCTCCAACTCCAGTCCTGGAGAGCTACTGTGGCTGCAGGTTTTCATTCTAACCCCTTTCTTAATTAGTGACTAGATTTTGCTGCTAATTAGCACTTTGCCTTAATTCTAATTGATGAACAACTAAAGATTCAGGCCACTTAATTATTTTTTTCATTAATTAGCAACCAAACAATATTAAGATATAAAATGTACCAACACATACATAAAAACCTGCGTCCATCACACAATAACAAAAAATAAAGAAAGGTGAAAAGACCTCGGTAATGTTGATCTGCTCCGGTCCACAAAACATTTTGACAGCGCTCTTAAAAAAGAAAATCAACAGTTTTGCAAATGTCTGCTACAGCAGAATGAGCAACCTGGAATGAAATAACGGGTTTAATTAAATTAAACTGAATGAAGTGAAGTTGGTTGGAGTTTGAGGCCCCAACTTGACTCACTTCACATCAAATTTATGTTTTGGTGCCGTTTAAGGAAAAAAGAATCAATTAAGCAGTCAGTTTCAAGAAAATTCAATTAAAATAAAGGAAAATAGTTAACAGCAAAACTGGTCACTAATTAAGAAAAGAGTTAGAAAGAAAACTTGCAGGAAAAGTAGCTCTCCAGGGGCCTCATGCATAACGGCGTGTGTAGAATTCAAGCTAAAACATGGCGTATGGAAAAAAGCGGAAATGTTCGTACGCACAAAAAAAAATCTAGATGCATAAATCTGTGCGAACGCCAACTTCCACGTTTTTCCACTACATAAATCTCAGTCAGTGTGAAAAGTAACACACGTGCATGTGCCTTCTGCCACTCCAAAACTCCTCCCAGAATTATGCCTCTTTGAGTATGCAAATCAATATAAAAAAGCCCTTAAGCTCAGCGTTATGTGAAAAGACAATGGTAAAAGCACAGGGGAAATAGAAGGATTTCAGCGAATACCAAGTGGAGGCAAGTAAAAACTTACTATTTGTTGGTTTAAACAGTGGTATAAACAACAAAAGGAAGTTGATCGAGTGACAAAATGTCGGAGAAACTCGAAAGCTCAAGTTCACAAAGTCACACAAAATAAAAAAGTCAAATATCAAAGTCGCCGTAAAAAGGCGAGTCGTAGCCCACCGTATGAGTGTCATATGGAAGCTTATTAGGGTACAGAGATCCCATCGTAACTAAAGTAGCACGTTAAATGCTTTGTTTTCTATGTGTTCTATGTGTGTGAATCACTATGTGCTTCTTAAACGGGCTTTATTCCTCAGACAGGACACAGAATCCATTACATTCGAGATATTACAGTTCTCTGAATAGTTTAAATGCTGAGATGTATACTTGATATCATTTCAGTATTCATTTCATATATCAATTAAAGCATGTATTAAACATGGGAACATGGTTGCGCAGTAATAGTGACGAACTGGCTCCCCATCGTGAGATTGTTCCTGCCTCACGCAAGATGCTTGCTGTGATGTGTGTGACCTTCAATGAGATAATTTATTACAGCAGTACTGTCTCTTTCAAACTTACTAACCCCCAATTCATGTCCTCCTTTTTCTTTCTCCAAGTACTCAATCACCACACAGTCAGCTCTGTAATAGTTGTTACGCCATCTGTAAACTTAGAACTCTGATTCTTCAAAACTATTGTGGAACATTGAAATATCTTTGTAGTACAAGTTTATTTATTCTATTCATCTATCTTTCCAGTGTCACACCAGCCCCAGCAAGAATACAGCGCGAGGCAGAACGATCCCTGAACTAGCTAGCGCTGCACTACCATATCCTCACATGTTTATTAAAAATATAAATTATTTAAATGATGATAACATTTTATCTGTATAATGTAATAAAAATATTTTGCTGCATTTCATCTTATGTAAATACACACTTCATAAAGTGGCGCTGGTTGTGCAATATTACAACTGTATAGCAAGTTTAAAGTGAGATAATTGTACTTCTAAGTACAAACAGCTCTACAAGGAGTACTTGATGGACTGATTGATTGCATTTATGGTTCTTGGGATGAAACTGTTTCTGGAACTGCAAGGTCAGTACAGGAAAGCCTCTGAAGCATTTGTCATCCAAGAGAAGATACTGCAGCATCAAAGCCAGATCTGCCAGACTGAAGGAGAGTTTTTACCTTTGCTATAACAAAGGTAGCTTAAGATTCTCTAGGATTTAGTCCTTTGTAGCTTGTATTTGGTCATACTGTACGAGAACCTTTAAAGTTACTAAAAAGAGAGATGGATGTCTGAAACTTCAGCTACTACTAAAAACTTATTAGATTATGCTTGTGATTTTTGTCATAAACTGAGTTATGCTTGTGAGATAGCTAACAAAACTTTGAAGTGTCCTCAAAGAAAAATTAAGCGATATTTTGATAAGAAATCTGAGTTGAAGTTTTCAGCCAAGAGACAAAGCATTAGTTCCATTGCCTGTCTCTGGTTCTTCTTTGCAAGGTAGTTTTTCTGGTCCTTATAGAAAAGTAAGTGACCAGGATTCTTATTCATACACCTGATCATAAATGCGAAACCAGATTATTTCATGTTAATATGTTAAAACTGTATCAAAGTCGGGTGGAAGATTGTTTAAAGGATAAACAATGTATTAAGTTGGGTGGTCTTGAAACCACAGTGGCGTTAGCTGTGCCTATCACATCTGAGGATGGGTTATCTATGTGCTATGCACATGTTTTGAGCAGCAAGTTACCAAATTCTAAAATATTCTCTAATCTTCAAGAATTTTTATCTTATTTACCTGAATGTGAGTGTGCTGATATTGTAAGTCTTGTACCTGCTCACTCTGGGCTCTTTGCTGATGTACCTACTTGTACAAATGTGTTGTGTCATGATATTGAGGTAAACCATGTACAGCTAATTAAACTGCATGCTTATAGGGTTAATCCTGTTAAACGTACACTTATGAGTAAAGAAGTTGAATATTTGTTGGAAAATGGTATTGCTGTTCATAGTAGTAGTTCATGGAGTTCACAATGTATTTTAATACTTAAGCCAGATCGAACTTGTCGGTTTTGTACTGACTATCGAAAGGGTAAATGCTGAATCATTCCCTCTTCCAAGAATGGATGATTGTATTGATAGAGTTGGCTCAGCTCTGTATGTGAGTAAATTTGACCTGTTTCAAATTCTAAAATTTCAGTAGCATGAGGAGTCAGAGGCACCTGCCAATATCCTTTTGTTCAATATACAGTGATGGCATTTGGAATGAGAAATGCCCTTGCCACATTTCAAAGACTAATGACAATTGTACTAGCAGGATTACAGTATTGTGAGGCCTATTTGGATGATCTAGTGGTTTATTCCAAAAGCTGGACAGAACATCTTTAGGCTATTTAAGCCTTTTTTGATCATCTTGAAAAGGATAACCTCTGTTTGAACTTGGCTAAATGTGAATCTTGGACAGCAGGTGGGCCATGGAAAGTTACAACCTCTTGATGCAAAGATTACTGCTATTAAAGAGTTCCCAGTGCCTAAAACAAAAAAAAAAGAACTGAGGTGTTTTCTGGGTAGGGTTGGATACTGCCGCAGTTTTTGTAAAATTTTCTACTGTGGTGAGACCATTGACTGATTTGTGTGCAAAAAGATCCTTTGAATGGAGTAATGACTGTCAAAATGCTTTTGAAAATGACTGCTCCTGTTCTGGCTGCTCCTAACTTTGTTGCCATTTAAGCTGGACATAGATGCAAGTGCTTTTGGAGCTGGGGCTGTTCTTCTACAAGAAGATGAAAATGGAATGGAACATCCTATATGCTGTTTCTCTAAAAAGTTCAACAAACACCAACTGTATTATTCAACTATAGAGAGAGACTCTGGCTTGGTTGTTGGCCTTTCAACATTTTGAAGTCTGCCGGTTCATCTGCACTCCCTGTAATGGTTTTTACAGATCACAACCCTATTACCTTTTTAAACAGTGTTTAATTCTAATCAGAGATAAATGCATTGGGTTTTGATTGCTCAAAATTATAATCTAATTAAGCATAAAAGGTAAAGAAAATGTAATTGCTGATGCTCTTTCTTGTATTAATATATAATGATTTTTGATTAAAAAAAAATATTTATAGTTTTTTTTTAACGATAGGGGGGTATGTTATGACCCACTCTAGATATTTTTGTTACACTTTACTCTAATTCGGTGCTGATGGCTTAAGTAAGTCCTGCCCTAATTAGCCACCTATTGAGTTGCCCATTGTTAATAAATTACCTGGGTGTATAGATTATAGAGCTTCGTGTGTGTATATAAGCACGCACACACACACACACATAACAGAGTTAGGGTTGAATGGCCTGGCTTTGGGTTTGTGTTTCTTGTTGCTTATGAAAGAAATGTAATTGTTGTAAGCAGCTAAGTTAGTGTTGTCCTCCTGCCTTTTTTGTCTTTTGTAACTCTCTCCGTATTTTGTGAGTTTTTCTTTTTGACAATAAATGGTGCCTGTTTTTATTTAGCTAGTTTAGTTTTTTTCTTTGTGTTTTGTCCCCCCCTCTGTCACTTGTGTGCAGCCTATTTAAATACCCGTAGGCCGTAACAGGGCATCATAAATGTGCAGTGGGTAGCTTGTCCCCTTCGAGTCCCTTGTCTGTTCGTTATCTATCGTGAGTTTGCACTTTCTCCCCATATCCATGTGGGTCCTTTGGGTTTTCATGTTTATTAGGTCATCAAGGTATGTGCACTAGTGCTGGGCTAAATCTTCTCCAGGCCTGTTTCCTGCGTTGTTCTTAGTGTTCCTCAAATAAACATTTCCCCAAATTCCCCTGTTGGACTTAAGCAAGTATAAGAATGTTGTGTTAAATTAATTTGATAATTATGCTTTTCCCACTAAAGGGAGCAACGCATATCAACCTACAGAGCACCAAAGGTTATATAATCTATAATAAATAAAGCTATATAAGCCCTGCTAGCTGCTAGTGGAAGTGGACTTCCGTATTCCACCTGTATATGGATTAAAGACTTTCTGACAGAACGCACACAAAGGGTTAGGGTGAGCCGTACATCTCCTCAGCCATCAGCATCAGCACCTGCTCTCCTCAGGGCTGTGTGCTGAACCCCCTGCTCTTCACGCTGTACACACATGACTGCGCCCCTGCCCACCACAGCAACACCATCGTCAAATCTGCAGACGACACCACTGTGGTATACCTCATCTCTGGGGAGGATGAGTCCGCCTACAGGGACGAAGTGGAGCGGCTGACAGCATGGTGCACTGACAACAACCTGCTCCTGAACACAATTAAGGCCAAGGAGCACATTGTGAAATACAGGAAAAAGAAAATGGACATCAAAACACTATACATTAGAGGGGACTGTGTGGAGAGGGTGTCAGACTTCCACTTCCTGGGAGTTCACATCATGGAAGACCTGTCCTGGAATGTGAACACAGCTGAGCTGGCGAAGGAGGCTCAGCAAAGACTTTATTTTCTGAGAGTCCTCAGGAAAAATAACATCCTACAAAAACTGCTGGTGTCTTTCTATCGTTGCTCTATTGAGAGTATCCTGTGTTTCTGCCTCTGCGTGTGGTCTTCCAGCATCATCCAGATCATCGGCTGTTTTTTACCCTCTCTGGATGAACTGTACAGCTCTTGCTGCCTCAGGAAAGTGGAAAACATCTTAAAAGACTCCTCACTCCCCACTCATGACAAGTTCCAACTGTTGCCAGTAGGCAAAAGATATAGGAACATCAAAATGAAGACTAATAAACTGAATTACAGTTTCTACCCTGTTGCTATTAGGGCACTGAATGCCACCTAATCACCTTCAATGCAGCAGTGCAATAGATGACATCTTGTGCAAAAGATGACATCTTGTGCAATAGTGTTCATGTGCAATTAAGGTCTTATGTTGAATGTTTGTGTTCTACCTTATTTCTTCTTATCCTTTTGTAATTATATTTATTTATATTTTGACACCGCAGGGACTGCACCTAATTTCGTTGTATCTGTTACAATGACAATAAAGATATTCTGATTCTGATAGTCAAGTCATTCCAATTATATTGGTTGGAAAATCTTGAGGTTTCTTGGGCTATTTATCTAGGTGCACTTTTCACTTCCTCTCTTTACAGTTAATGTGCATTCAGACTTTTTCACATTTTGCTATGTTTCAGACTTGTGCTGCAACATAACAGGAGGAGCTTGTCAGAGAGTGACTAATGGTTAGTCCTTTACCTATGCAACCCTGCTGAACACGAGTCCATCCTTCAGTGACATGTTGCATGGTAGCTTGGGTTGAAGGCAGATGTCTTGGAAGATTGATCCCTGGCTGCCAAAACTGACTCAAAGGACAAGAAATGTGACCTTTCTGGTAGTGAAGGAACCTGAGCTAGTGCAAGAGGAAGAGAGATAGCACTCGGATACAGTCAGGCTCACCTCAATGCACAACAAAGGCTCTGGAACCAAACTCCTTGAGTGGGGCTGCACCCTATTACACTGGAGTTGCTCATGGTTAGAGGCATTGGGCAGGAATTGAGCTTAATTATAGTGTACATTGGAGTTTACCCCAGTAGATGAGTCGCATTCCTGTGACCTTCAGTTGGGGGAAGAGCTATAACTCATCTGTTTATGTACCAACAACTAGGTCAGAGTATTCACCCTTCTTGGAGGCCTTGGGAGGTGTGCTGGAAGGTGCTGCTACCGAGGACTCTCATTCTACTGAAGGACTTTAATGTTCATGTGGATAACAACAGTGAAACCTGGGAGAGTGTTATTGGGAGGAATGGCCTATGTAATCTGAACATGAGTAGTGCTTTATTGGACTTCTGTATTAATTACATAGTCGTGTCATCAGATCTATGACTGTCTTTGACGGTTGGGTTAAGAGATGGACTGAGCTGTCATTTTGATTAGTACCTGGTTGTGAATTGGGTCAGATGGTGGGAAGACGCTGGACAGACCAGGTAGACACAAACATATAGTAAGGGTGTGCTGGGAATGTTTGTCAGACACTCCCATCCAGGATACCTTGTTCCACCTCCTGATGAATTTCTCTTGAATTCCAGCAGAGACTGGCGAAATTAAGCATAAATGGACCATGTTCTTTGACCCTATTATTAAGACAACTGCACAGAATAGTTGACAAAAGGTTATAGGTACCTGTCATGGCAGTAATCTCCAAAACTGGGGGTGGGAGCCATTCAACTTTAGAAGGGAGATCTTTTGAACATAGTAAGCGTATGGGACTCCAGAGGCATCTGATAGGTATTGTCAGGCAAAGCAGACCATAGCAATGGCAGTGGTGGAATCAAAAACTCAGATACAGAAGGAGTTTGGTGAGGCAATGGAAAATTACTTTCAGTTGGCCTCTAAGTGATTCTGGCCAGCTGTCAGACAACTCTGGATAAAGATGCACTGGTTTTGAGCATGCGGTGTATAGCAGAGATGAAGTGCTGGTGAACTCACCTAGGGGATATAGTGAAAGGAGCACTTTGAAAACCTCAATCTCACCAACATGTCTTCCTTTGAGGAAGCAGAGTCAGGGGACTCAAGGGACTCGCCCATCATTGGAGCTAAAGTCACTGAAGTAGATAGTAAACCTATCTATGGGAAGCCTCTGGGGTGGATAATATTCACTCTGACTTCTCTAGATGTTGTTGGGCTGTCATAACTGACATGTGTGTCTGGATTGCCAAACTGGTGTGATGGTCCCCATCTTTAAGAAGTGGACTCAGAGGGTGTGCCTCAACTTTAGGGTGTCACAAAAATGACCAAAAGACATTGAGAAGGTTTGGGACAGCCACCTGTATAATTTTTCCCGGCTGCAAAATTGATGAAAGAGAACAGACATGTTCACACGACTGATTCACTAGAAACAAGATGTGGCTTTAAAGGCCAGTATGGGAAGTGATGTCATCAGGACTGTTATCAGAAGTGACGTCATTGGCTGTCCCAGAGCCAGGCGAAATTTCCCTAGAATTGTCTGCAAGGAATCGAGAGAGAGAATTAGTGCACTTCGCCAACCCCTGGTCCGCCATAGAATTTCAGGCCCTTTTAGTTGTCCCCTAAACACAAGGGGATCACAATCTTCAGCCTCCCTGGGAAGGCCTTTGCTAGGGTTCCAGTGTTGGAATCCTGGACTAGCTTTTTTCTCTCACAAAGATTTTGGAGGGTACATCAGACTATACTCAACTCCCAATTCTTTCTTTGTGGAATTGGAAAAGACATACGTCTAGGCTCTGCTGGACCCACTCAAGTATATTCTCAGTGCTGAGGGTTATAGTCTAGTTGGAAGGTGAACCTTTGGTCCAGTTTGATGTTCAGAGCACTCTAGAGCACATTTTCTTTAAGGATGTCTCTGTACTTTGCTCCATTCAGCACTCCATTGACCCTGTCTAATCTCCCAGTCCCTGCCACTGAAAAATAATCTTGCAGCATGATGCTGCCAATAGAATGCTTCTCTTCAGGAATGATATTACACAGGTGATGAGCTGTGTCTGGTTTCCATCAGATATGATGCTTAAAATTGAGGCCAAGCAGTTCAATGTTGGATTCAGCAGACCAGAAAATCTTGTTTCTCATAGTCCTTTAGGTACCTTTTTGCAACCTCCAAGAGGGCTTTCATGTGTCGTTTACTGAGAAGCTTTCTTCTGGCCACTCAACCTAAAGTGCAGATCAGTGAAGTGTTGCAGTAATGGTTGTCCTCCTGAAAGTTTCTCCCACCTCTGCCCAGGTTCTCTTACCATGGCCTTATCCTACGATTGCTCAGTTTAGCTGGGTGGCCAGCTCTAGGTACTGTTGTTGTTTTAATCTTTCATTTAAGAATTATGAAGGCCATTGTAGTCTGCGACCTTTCAATACTGCAGATTTTTCTGTAGCCTTCCCCAGAACTGTGCTTTGACAAAATCCTATCTTTAAGCCTTGCAGGCAAGTCTGTTGACCTGTGAGCTTGATTTTTGCTCTAAAACACACAGTCATGGAACTTCTATAGACAGGTGTGTGCCTTTCCAAATCATGTAAAATGAATTTAATTGATCACATGTGGACTCTAAACCCCATGCAGAAACAGTGATCATCAACATCTCAACAGTGGTCAACAGAATGGGATTACCCTGAGCCAAATTTCACATCAACAACAACAACAACATTTATTTATATAGCACATTTTCATACAAACAGTAGCTCAAAGTGCTTTACATATTAAAGAATAGAAAAATGAAAGACATAATTATAAAACAAAATAAATCAACATTAACATCGAATAAGAGTAAGGTTCAATGGCCAGGGGGGACAGAAAAACAAAAACTCCAGACGGCTGGAGAAAAATAAAATCTGTAGGGATTCCAGACCATGATACCGCCCAGTCCCCTCTGGGCATTCTACCTAACATAAATGAAACAGTCCTCTTTGGATTTAGGATTCTCACGGAAGGGCTTGATGATGATGATGGTCACGTAGACTTCTTCCTTTTAATCCGTCCATCATTGTTGGAGCATCATGAAGCTTTGAGTAGGTGGAGGTGGCGCAGGCCACCACCACAAAGAAACCGGAAAAAGAAACAGAAAAGAGAGTAGGGGTCAGTACCGATTTTAGAGCCACCATGAATAGTTGTTATGATGAATTGAACATACAGAGTATCAGGATTAAGTTAAATTACGATTAAAATGAAGTTATAAAAAGGCCATGTTAAAGTAATGTGTTTTCAGCAGTGTTTTAAAGTGCTCTACTGTATCAGCCTGGCGAATTCCTATTGGCAGGCTATTCCAGATTTTAGGTGCATAGCAGCAGAAGGCCGCCTCACCACTTCTTTTAAGTTTTGTTCTTGGAATTCTAAGGAGACACTCATTTGAGGATCTGAGGTTACGATTTGGAATATAAGGTGTCAGACATTCCGATATATAAGATGGGGCGAGATTATTTAAGGCTTTATAAACCATAAGCAGAATTTTAAAGTCAATTCTGAATGACACAGGTAACCAGTGTAGTGACGCTAAGACTGGTGTGATGTGTTCTGATTTTCTTTTCCTAGTTAGGATTCTAGCAGCTGCATTCTGCACTAGTTGCAAACGATTTATATCTTTTTTGGGTAGTCCAGAGAGGAGTGCATTACAGTAATCTAGTCGACTGAAAACAAACGCGTGAACTAATTTCTCAGCATCTTTCAGTGATATAAGAGGTCTAACTTTACTTATGTTTCTTAAGTGAAAAATGCTGTCCTAATGATCTGATTAATATGTGATTTAAAATTCAGATTACAGTCAACAATCACCCCTAAGCTTTTTACCTCCGTCTTGACTTTTAATCCTAATGTATCCAGTTTATTTCTAATAGCCTCATTGTATCCATTATTGCTGATCACTAAAATTTCAGTTTTCTCTTTATTTAACTTGAGAAAATTACTATTCATCCATTCTGAGATACTAGTCAGACATTGTGTTAGTGAATCAATAGAATCAGGGTCATCAGGTGCTATTGATAAGTACAGCTGTGTGTCATCAGCATAGCTGTGGTAGCTCACGTTGTGCCCTGAGATAATCTGACCTAACGGAAGCATGTAGATTGAGAATAACAGCGACCCAGGATAGAGCCTTGTGGACCACCATATTGGATATCATGTGTCTTCGAGTTGTAATTCCCACAACTAACAAAATATTTTCTCCCTGTCAGGTAGGATTCAAACCAATTTAAGACACTGCCAGAGAGGCCCACCCATTGACTAAGGCGATTTCTAAGAATGTTGTGATCAATGGTGTCAAATGCAGCACTCAGATCTAAGAGGATGAGAACAGATAAATGGCCTCTGTCTGCATTTACCCGCAAGTCATTTACTACTTTAACGAGTGCAGTTTCTGTGCTGTGATTTGTTCTAAAACCTGACTGAAATTTATCAAGAATAGCATGTTTATTTAGGTGGTCATTTAACTGCATAATGACTGCCTTCTCTAGAACTTTACTTAAGAAGGGCAGGTTAGAGATGGGTCTAAAATTTTCAAGAGCCGAGGGTCAAGATTATGTTTCTTAAGTAGGGGGTTTAACTACAGCAGTCTTAAGACAGTCTGGGAAGACCCCAGTATCTAGTGACGAATTTACTATGTCAGAACATTATCAATTAGCACGCCTGATACTTCTTTGAAAAACCTTGTTGGTATCGGGTCAAGGACGCAGGTGGAGGGTTTTAATTGAGATATTATTTTTTGTAAATCAGGTAAATCTATCCTAGTGAAAGAGTTTAATTTGTTTATAACAGGATGTTGGGGTTTAGGGGGATCCTTAGTGTTGGAGGGATATACTATGTTATTTCTAATATCATTAATTTTTTGATTGAAAAATACAGCGACAGCTTCACAGGTTTCACTGGAAGCACTTAGGAGGCATTCCTTTGAGCTACCTGGGTTTAGTAGGCGATCAATTGTTGAAAATAAGACTCTAGGATTACTAGCATTGTTATTTATAATCTTGGAGAAATAGCAGCGTCTCTCAAGACGGACAGTGTGATTGTATTCTGTTATTTTGACTTTTAATATTTCGTGGTGGATAGTAAGTTTAGTCTTCCTCCATTGACGCTCAGCTCTACGGCATGTTCTCTTTAAATCAGACACTCTTTGGGTCTTCCATGGTATACCATTATAGCAAAATGTTTGAATACTTGTGTCAATGTGATATTTCAGATTTTTAATGTTTATTAAATTTACAAAAATTTATAAAATTTTGATTTTTGCTTTGGCAATTTGGGGTATTAAATGTTGATTGATGAAGGAAAAAACTTTCTAAAAAAAAATCAAAGACCTTTCTAAATGTGCTGTATAAAGCAAACTAAACCTTCATTTTGTCTTCTCTTTATAGTTCTGGATGGGATGCAAAAAAAGTAGAGGTCCTCTGCAACCAGTCTCTTTGATTCTGGTTGTTGCTCCTTTAACTTCAGATGGTCATTGGACATTTAGTGTCTGGTTCGTTTCTACAGATTGTAAGTCCAAACCTTATTGGCTTACCTTATGCAACAGGTGAATGGACTGTCAAAGTAGATGTTAAGATAAAAGGGCAGAGCACTACGAAGATGGCACTACACCCAGTGCACTGAGCTATATGTTTATATTAATGTGAAGTGTAGTGTGTAGTAAAGTAGAGTGCAAGTCTTTTACAAGCGTCAAACTGTATAATTGTTACCAAGATCAATAACAGAAATGCGGCTTCATTTCTAGATTGACACCGTCCTTAAGATGAGTAGGTTGGCTGCTCAGTTTCAAACTGGAAACTGTTGGTCCAATGATAAAAGGTATGGGCCTCATTCAGAGAGCAGAACAAACATTGTCACAGTGCATATGCAAGAGCAAATCTTACTTTTTGAATCTAAAGTTTAATTTCAAATTACGTCTTGGCACCAGGCTTAAAAGACCTCTGCCAAGGAATAACTTTTAAAACCTAAGTACAGTGCCTACAAAAAACATTCACCTCTTGGAAGTTCTCACATTTTAATATTAGACAAGACTTAAAGACAGTGGTGTTATTTAAGCTTTTTGGCATTGATGAACAGAAAAATTTTTTATTGTCAAAGTGAAAATAGACCTCTGTAAAGTGATCTACATTAATTACAACTATAAAAAACAAAATAACTGCTTGCATAAGTAGTTACCCCCTTCAAATCAATAGATTAGATCGATTTATTAATTTCCAAGGAGAAATTCAAGTGCATTCAACAGCTAAACAAAACACATAACAAAATGCAGATGCTGCTGTAAAGTAAAATATAAGATGATAGAATAAAAACACAGTTGTACATATTATGATAAAAATGACTGTAGAAGGTAGAGTTTATTGTATCTTGCTATAGTTTCTAGCAGAGGTGAAATATAGGAAGGATGTCCCTCCATACATTTTAGTCCTGTACCTCCACCTCAGTCAGACCCTTTTCCTTCAATTCTCCTTTTACTTTATTTGTCCACCACTGCTTTGGCGTCCCTCGCTTTCTCTTCCCCTGTACTTTCCTTCTCATCACTCTTTTGCCGAAATATTCATTGTCTATCCTCACCACATGAGGTGTGGACTTTTATCCTGTATTTTCTTAGATGTTTCTCCCACTTTTTTTGTAACTTTGATTGTCTCATTTTTTATTCTGTCCTTTTTTGTCTCAACATGCATCCATCTTAACAGTCTAATTTCTTCTACATGTAACTTCCTCTCCTGTGCTCCTTTCACTGCCCATTTCTCAGCTCATTGCAGGTCTTACCACTGTCTTAAAAAACTCACCTTTAACCTTCACCTTACTTCTTTGATCACATAACTTTCCTTATACTCCCTTCCAATCGTTCCATCCACACTGCACTCTATGGAATATCTCTGCATCTAATTTTCATCTGATTCTAGATATTTAAATTTATCCACTCTTTTGCAATGGCTGTCCTTGCAGGCTAACTTCTGAATTCTGATCATCATTATACGTCATATTTATGTCTTTTACCTATTTATCTGCAACCCTCTATCTTCCAAAGCCTTCTCCATTCTTTCAACTTCCTATCCACTTCTTCCTTTGTAATGCTGCATAACACAATGTCATCAACAAAAATGCACTAGAGGGATTGGTCTTTTATCTCATGCCTTAACACATCCACATGCAGATCAAAGTCGTAAGGACTTAAATAAGGTTCCTGGGGTGGACCTCCTCTAACTGGGATCTTGTCTGTTATCCCAACACTGCTGTTAACATGAGTCCTCAATTCCTCATACGTATCCTGGACAATCCTTACATACTTCTCTGGTACTCCTTTCTCTCTCGTATACATCCAGACCTCTTGACATGGCACTCTATCATAAGCCTTCTCCAAATTAAATTGAGTTTTCTCAATGCAAAAACTGCATCAGTTGTTCCTCTCCCTGGCATAAAACCAAACTGCTCCTCCCCTGTGGTGGTCTCTTCCCTAGGCCTACTCTCTAAAACCGTTTCTCAGGTTTTCAGAGCTTTATCCATCTATAATTTCCACAATCTTAACTATTGTTCTTCTCCTTATAAATGGATACAACTACTCTGTTCCACCACTCCTCTGGTATTCTTTCTTTTTCATAAATCTTCTGTGTTAGATCTCCCTCTTCTCCTTAACTTTTGCACACTTCTGCCGGACTTTCAACTGGTCCTGTTGCCTTTCAATTTTTTCATTATTTTCAGTGCCTACTTTACTTCCTCCCTTTTTATTCTTGGTGCTAGCTGTAGCTGCTGGTGAGTAAGGCAGGATCAAGCATGTCTCAAACGCATGGCAAAAGAAATCTTAGTCCAAAAGTTTATTTTAAAAGGTTTAGTGAAAATTAAAGGCAAACAGTAGAAAAGGTTGTTACATACGTAGAATAAAAAGCAAAAAAAAATTAGACAAAATATCTTTTCTCTAAACTTTTCTTGTCCAACTTCAGTTACTTCTAAACTTAGATGCTTTACCTTGCCTTCAGTATACTCTAATCGTACGGCACTGCAAGTTCAATAGAACATGTTGCATTTCATTCTATTGGACACGTTAAGGCACAGTTTAAAACTGTGTACCCTCCGTGCCTTACACATGGCAAGGCAGATCACTAACTAGAAATAGTTAGAATATACCAATTCAGCTCAGCTTGTGGGGGTTATAAGAACCTCCCATAGACTATGCACTAATATATACTATAGACATACATTTAATTGTAAATTTAACTAGCAAATGGCACTTACACTAGCCCTTCACTTGGGACTCCATCCCCAAATACTACCTTTGGATTTTCTGCATTCAACAGGTTTTCAAAGTACCTCTTCCATCTATTCCTGATCCTACCATGCTCATTTAGAAGCATTCCTTGCTCTTCTTTCATCTGCTATATCACACTGAAATCTTTTTCACATTGTTCCTAGCCATTGCTAATCTAAAAATCTTTTTCTCTTCCTTTTTGTCTCCAATTTTTCATACATATTCTCAAAATTTTGTGCCTTGGTTCTGGCCACTGCCTACTTTGCCTGCTTGTTTTTCTGCCCATATGTTTCTCTGTATTCCTCCCTCCCTGATTGGTATCTTCTTTGCCTCCTTTTTAGACTGCATCACATCCTGCACCTCTCTGTTCCAGCACCATGTCTTTTCACCTCCAGATGGGCTTCTTTTTGTCTTCCTACCCCACACCTCTTCATGTACTCTTTAATTCAATTTTCCTATTTTTCTCCCACAATTCCTCCACACACTCAAATGACTGCACTCCATTTAAAACTTTCTCCTTTCTTCTTTTAATCTCCACCACTTTACCCTTGGGTGCTGTTTGCTCTGGTTTTCTTCTCCTGCTAATTCTGATCTCCCAGTCCATTACCACAACTTTATGCTGCACTGTCACCATTTTCCCATTTATAACCTTACAATTCTTTATTTCTTTCAAATGAGATCTTCTAGACATTAGTATATTTTTCTTTCACTTCTTCCATTACTGTATGTCACAAGTTGATTTACTTTAATTTAAAAAATGTGTTAACTTTTACCAAATCAGAAGCCATGGCAAAATCTACTATCCTCTCCCCTTCTCCATTTCTTTCTCCACCCTCCACGTACCTTCTCTATCTTCTTTCTACTCTTTCCTACATGTGCATTTAGATCACCACCAACAATCACATTTTCTCCCAACTATACTGCCCTAAGCTCTTCATCCATTTTGGCACAGAAAACATTCTTCTCCTCTTCCTCACAGCCCAGTAGAGGAGCATATGTAGAAATAATATTAACTACAATCTCACCAAGGGTCAGCTTGACACTCATCACTTCATCAATCCTCATGTTCACACTGAGAAGATTATCTTTTAGTTCTTTGGATACTGCTATACCTACAACAACATTTATTTATATAGCATATTTTCATACAAACAACATAGCTCAAGTGCTTTATATGATGAAGAAAGAGAAAGACAAAATAAAGAATTAAAATTAGGGAACACTAATTAACATAGAATAAAAGTAATGTCTGATGGGCAGGGAGGACAGAAAAAACAAAGCAAAAAAAAAACTCCAGACGGCTGGAGAAAAGAAATAAAATCTGCAGGGGTTCCAGGCCACAAGACCGCCCAGGCCCCTCTAGGCATTCTACGTAACATAAATGACCTCAATCAGTCCTCATTGTATTCAGGGTTCTCATGTAAGAATTTGATGATGATGGTCATGTGGACTTCTGGCCTTTAATCCATCAATGTAAGGACATCACGGTGCTTTGATTAGGTGGTGGTGGTGGCACAGATCGCCACCACAGAAAACCGGAAAAAGAACAAAAGAGAGAGTAGGGGTTAGTACGGATTTTGGAATTCCTATTGGCAAGCTATTCCAGATTTTAGGTGCATACAAGCAAAAGGCTGCCTCGCCACTTCTTCTAAGTTTAGCTCTTGGAATTCTAAGTAGACACCCATTTGAAGATCTAAGGTTACGATTTGGAGTGTAAGGTGTAAGACATTCTGAAATATAAGATGGAGTGAGATTATTTAAGGCTTTGTAAACCATAAGCAGTATTTTAAAGTCAATTCTAAATGACACAGGTAACAAGTGTACACCATTTCTCTCTTGTTCCTTTGCCAAATGTACAAAAATGTTGCCAACTCTATTCCTTTCCCAGTCATTGCCCAAAATGTTGAGTGTCCCCACTCTACTTTTAACTTACTGTTTTCTTTCCCCTCCCCTGTTTTCTTTTACTGCTTCTTCTGGACTAATTTCTTTATCCGGGCTCGCCCTTGGCCTGGTAGCCTTCACTCACTTCCCACAAGGGTCAGGTGAGGCCCTTGTGTGTCGCCTGAAGGTTATGACCTAGCAAATTTTTAAAGATAACTGGAATGATTCTATCATTACAGGTTTATGTAAGTTTTACAACCAGATGCCCTTCCTGACACTGACCCCATCCCTATCTAACCCTGTCTATCTGGACATGGGACTGACGCCTTGCTGGGCTAGTCTGCCCCAAAACTCCCAGGTGGTTAAATTGCAACAGTGTAGGTATATGACATAGTATAACAATAACATATAAAAGCTTCGAATAGGATAAATATCTTTAATAGAAAATGCATGTGTTTTTTCTAGGATAATCCATGGAATCAGCTCAAGGTCAAAGATGTGCTCTGTCTATAGTACCCATCTCTTATTCTTTATTAAAGAACCCATAACTCCAAGCTGCTTCTATTATGAATAGTATAATGATACATTTTCTGACTGATCCTCTCCTTCTGTCAGTCCTCAGTAGCTTCTTTGTTTTTCTAGTAGCCTAGGAATAATTTTATGAGGAACTTGATGGTTTCCCATCCTCAAACAACCCCTGGCCGTTTTTAAAGTGTGGGCCTTACCCAGTATCCTGTGTCATGCAAATACTAATCCTGAAATGGATTTTATTTTCTAGGAGGCAACTTCTTACGCTATGTGCACAGCGGGGGGTGTACAGCTCCTCAAACCCCAGACACAACAGGCACTGAGCCCAAGTCCAGCATCTTATTTCTGTGGAGAAATGCTTTTGTCTCGTCTCCCCAACAGCAACACAATACAAAGACAGCAACAAAGCACAGTTCTCCTCTTCTTCCTCTTCTCTCTCTCTCTCAATCCTTCTGCCTCCCCTCCTCCTGGCTAGCTTTGTCCACCTCCTCCCAACTCTGGCTACTCATTGCCTTCCCGTTTTGCCTGGCTTTTTTTGCCCATACTGGATGGGACGAGACTTCAGCAGGCATCTTCCATGTTTTCTAAGTGTGTGCGTGTGGTTGTGCTGTGTGTCCATTGTTGGCCACAAGAATATTTTTTTAAAATTGGTCTCCTGCCAGCAAATGGCCAGGAAGTCCCATCTGGGATGCCACTTGTGGACACAAGGGGGCATACAGCTCCCCAAATCCTAGACACAAGACACTGAGCCCAAGTCCAGCACACAACACAACTTTATTAAGAGTGGGAAATGTTTTGTCCCTCGTTTCCTACCTTATACAGCACAGTACTACAAGGGCAGTCCACAGCACTTTATATCTTTTCTTTGCCTCCATTCCTCTTCCAGCAAGCTTTGTTCACCGCCTCCTGACTCTGGCTCTCTGAATGGAGTGAGGCAGTCCCTTTTATAGAGCACCCAGAAGTGCTCCAGGTGTTTCACAATCTCCTTCTGGCTGCATTTCCAAGTGTGTCGGCAGCCCTACAGAGGAGGCCACGGGCCCCAGTAGAGTAGAGCTTCCATGCCCCAAACAGATGGCACTGTAGCAAGCCAGAGGTATTGCACCATGCAATCTCCTCCCCCCAGTCCCTCCATTATGGAGGCATCTTGACTGGGTAAGAGTGCCAGCTGTCTGTTACAGCTATAAATTTATTTGTGTAAACAAGATTTTTCTAATAAAATTTTCATGAGACAGCTTAAGTGAAAATCAGTTTTAATAATTTCTTGTTTTCTGAAATGAACCTTCTACTGACCTGGAAATTTCTTGCAAAGAAAGTATTAATAAATAAAATGCTGAACATTGTCTCTTTCTGTGAGATACTAGCAGATCCTAGGACTTGGTACTGTAGTTTGCACTTGAATTACCCACATCAAAACCCAAGAAAGTCACCCAACAGTTCAGCTGTCTCTTTATTGCAAATCACAATAAAATCTGTAATCGGATCTGCAAAATAAATATCAACCCTTATCTTGCCTTTTTAGGCATATTCTTCTTGCTTTATTTTTTTCCTTTATTTGCCTTTTTTTTCTCTTTTCTGCTTTTTTTCATTTGTACAAATAACTTCTTTATTTATAAGGATATGTTGTTTTTTGTTGTCCTAAAAGTCTTGCAGTTTCCCATCTCGCATGAAGGGTATTTTTGTGTTTTTTTATCATGTTTTTATTTAATACGCTACAGTGGCTGTTCGTTTGTCTGTCCAGGATTTTAAATCACCTGTAGCTCAAAAACAGTTTGACCTGTTGACCTGAAATGTGCAACACATATACTATGTGACGTCTACTATCCGCTTTCGGAGTGATGATTAACATCCAAGGTTATTCCTCTTTTTATTTTTATTTTATAGTAGAATCAACTTTCAACAGCGGCCAGCAGGGTGGCTGTGCGGTGCATGTGTACGGGCACCGTTCTCACCCCTACCACCTTCACCATCACTTCCCCTACCTCTTCATATCTTAAATCATTCTTGAGGCAGATTGAGGACTTAAGTGCCAGCTAATTTTGTATCCACATGTCATGCTTTAGAAGGAAATAATCTTTTCCAGAAGGAGACAGTCAAAAAATATATGAATGAACAGAATTATGAGAATCTTAGGAACAACCTATAACCTTATGGTTTCCAAAATTAATTCTTTTTAAGGGATTTAAGTCTCATCTCCCATTTATTCTAAGAAGCCAAAGTGTAGCCACTACACCACTTCATTTGCCCCTACATAATACTAGTAATACTTGTTTGTATACCGTTCTGGTTCCTGACCCTTTCAGGCTGTAGTCTCCCATTATGTTCTCCCACAGTTTGGTCTTGATGCCAGAAGTTTAGGCTCCTGTCCCCACCACTTGCATCATGTGGGATTTTTATAAATCCACATAATAAAGGTTCTTAGACAGAGGCCACCCTTTTGCAATGACAGAGAATCTGAACCCAGCCCCAGGCTCCAATTGTGTAATGGTGCAATTATTTTTCTTTCCTCTAAGAAACTTTCTGTATAATAAGGAAGTGATGACAACTGCATCTCAAAACTGTAATTAAATATAAGAGCGGGGGTGGCAAGGCAAGGGGTGTTTCAGAATTCATTCAGTCAAGCTGCTCTGGGTAAGCACTGCTTCTTTCTAAATCCACCTCAAGCACACTGGTGGATAGTCAAATCTATTTTTGCTCCTGTGTTTATCAGTTTGGGGCTGGTGCTGCTGACATTTCATGCAAGGTGTATTTATTGGGGGCTGGTAGCCAGCCTTTCTGTTTGATTTTTTTCACAGATATTATTGGTTGACCATCCATGTCGGCTTTCGAGACAGCTGGAGCTCATTAGAATGTACTTACATGACTGGTTTTCCTTCTACTACTCTTCTAAAATGCCAGTTAGCACCTGACACATGTGCCCAGACAGTGTCATCTCACATTTCTCTATGAGCTAAAAACTTAGCTTTTCAAAGTAAGTTAGATCCAATTTAAACAAACTGTTTTGTTGCAAGTTGACTTTGTCAGATCTTTGTGAGCTCCTGCATTAGTACTATGCCACACCATCAACAACTCTTTGTCATCAGCAGTTAACAGCTCATTCAACAAGAAATATTTTGTCGACATAAGGCAGCGTTGTTATACATGTATTTTAAGTGCATTTTGTGGTTTGGACATATGAAGATTAACATTCTGATGTTTATTTTACTAAACTAAGCTAAAATATATTAATTCCTTAGTTTTCTTTATTTGTGTGATGTCATTTTGAAGTTGCATACCTACAATCCTAGCACTGGTGATATCACAGTCTGTACAACTATGCAAACTATGCATCACCCCTTGGTGGATACAGCTTCTTTAGAAACTTTAGCAGTATTTAGCTCCTTATTCAACTAGGCTGTAGTGCTAAGAGTGATATTTTGGTTTCTGCTTCATTTTTGACTTTGACAATTGCTTTTGCTTTTCCTTTTGGTGTTGGTTACTCAGTTCTGGTTGTCTTCCTGGTTTTAGTACTTCACAAAGCCTTTTGACTGTATCTTTTGACTCCACTTTCATCTCGTTCACTTTGCTCATAATAAACCTTGGGCACAGTACTTAACAGTCAGTTGCTGGTTGTTTTGTTTGAAAAGAGATGCAGTTAAATGAGAAATGATGGCCAAGGATGGGAAAGTTTTCAGTAAATTATTCATTTTGAGAACAGGAATGAGGGTGCAGGTGAAGATGTGGCTGAAATCCCACAAAATGTGTGATCAACTGAGGTTCTCTTGAACAGACCTCATACCCAGAGTAATCAAATAAACCTAGATAATATGAATGTCCATGTTTCTTTGGACCACAAAATAAGGACAAACAAGGGTAGCTCAACACCAGGAGCAGTAATACCATTAGAGTCCCAGATAACAGGACTGTACACCATGATATTCCATTCTAGCTCTGTGTGGTAACCCATCTACTTGTCCACAGTTGGAACACTCAGCCACACTTCTTGAACCTGTCTTTTCTCCTTCCACGGCCTTACTCTGCCAGATGAATACTTGCCAATTCTGACTCCAGGCTTCTCTGGCCTGTGTTGAGGAGGTGTTTTTAAGCCCCAGTCACAAAAACACTCAGTAATACCTGAGAGTTACTACTAATAATACGGGCTGTACTGCCTGCATGCAGCACAATAATAAAAGTTGTAGAGCTGGACCAAGAGATAACTCAAAGTCCAAAAGCAGGAAAGTTTCAAAAAACAGAAAAGTCAGTAATACTGTTACCAAAGCTGAAACGCTAACCTGAAAGAAAGTCAAAAGAAAGTATCATAAGAATTGAAGACCAGAAAAAGCAGAACAGAATAGAACTAAGAGTTATAAGTTATCCACAATATCGGATCAATAATAAACCAAGACCACCTAAACAGTTTCCCCATGCTACACCCTTGCATCTAAACGATGTGACTAGGAAACGGCAGTACCCACATACAAAAAAAAAATGATGTTACAGTATTGCTAAAAAATAAACATCAAAAAATATATTTTGCTCGGGAGGAAGTTAATGATTACAACATGTATCCAGAAAGTTTCCTGATCCACAAAAGCCCTAAAACCATGCAAGGATTTCCCAGCAAATGTAGAGAAAAGCCAAGCAAAATCACACCTTTTATTGGCTAACTAAAAAGATTACAATATGCAAGCTTTCGAGGCAACTCAGGCCACTTCTTCAGGCAAGATGAACTAACTCCATAATAAATGTGAAATTGTTCTGACTCACAACACTGGGTTCAGCCCTGTAAAACTCCTGGAGCATCCCTGGTGGCCTGAGGCATCCGCACTGTCTCATCAGCCTTTTGCTTTAAAAGGGCCAGGCTTTTAGGAGGGAGCCTACATATAATAAGTAGCAGCACCTTGCAGCTGCCATCTATCATCCTGGGACACACATTCTGCATATCCCAGTGTTTATGCATCACTAATCAATTATTTATTTGATCTATAAAGGTCAGCATCTTGGCTGGGACACTGGCCAGAATATTATAATTACAGGTCTGACCTTGTCTAGATTTACAGTGCAAAGTGAAGACCAATTGAAGTCGAGATGCCAACAGTAAAGGTAATGAAATAGAGAAAGAATCATGCAGAAGATTCTAGAAATCAATTAATTCTTTAGCAAGAAGCCTGGCTAAGCTTTGTGGCAGCATATATGAGGCAAAGTGATTAGTGTGGTGGACTATAAACCATGATGGCTCTCCCACCTGGTGTTACTTCATGAGGAACTGGCTGAAATTACAGTCTTGAAGTCCTTGGATGCTATTACTCGTGAAATAGCAAAAAAGGGATAAGAGACTACAAATGGTCACACAGAAGACTCAGCCAGGACATTCAATGGCCCGGCTAAAGATATACCTTAGCCCTGGCAATCCTGAGCATCATGAAACATCTCCATCCTGCATAGGTTCAAAATTAGCTCAGGCTGTAAGTTAAAAAAAATACTGTAAATGTCCACAGCATCCAAAACCTTAGAGAGAAAAAATGGACAATAAAACTGTCTGGCAAACAAAATACAGTGTAGAATGTATTAAAGAATGAAAGAGCAAAAATAGATTTATCCTGAAATACAAAATCTAAAAAAATAAAGAAAAAAGAGACAGTTTCATAATTCAAAGGCAATAGTCAAAAAGCCTGAGGTCTAATCTAAAACTTAAAAGAACATGATAATCCACAAAACACAAACCACCATCCAACAATGCTGAAGATACTGTGATAACAGCAACTTCAGCTTAAATACATGCTGGGGTGTAAATCCACCTGCTGCTTTGGTGGCTCCACATCTTGTGGTTCCACCCACAATACACAAAAGATAAATGAGTATGATAAGATCACTGGATTTAGAAACACAGGCAATTTTAGTAAGAATATAAAGCAGCACTCAGTAAAGGCTATGTCACATTAGATGACTTTCCAGAGATTTTAAGTCATAGCTTTTATTTATGTAATCTTAGCAAAGTTACAGGCAGTTGGTGGCACCCTCTTGTGAAGGTATTTGCTTATTGTGACATGTCCAGCAACTCACTTCAACTAGTCCACGACTTAGTCTGGAAAAAATCAAACAGGATTCTTGACCAATGAGATGGGTAAGAGGCAGGTCTTCAGTTTGAAAGATCAATCTTATTTAAATGTGTTTCCTCTGCAGGCATTACTCTGATTTTCCAGAAGAATTAATTTAACAATATTTTATCAAACAGTGAATACTTTTTGCCCTTTGTGAACATACAACTTGGTGACTTGATGTGTGGATTATGTAACACGACAAACGAGAGATTTTTGAAAGGGAAGTTTTGTAGTTTTTGCTGTGCTCGAGGATTGGTCTCTATAGATGCTGTTTCTGTCTGTCGGTCAGTTCATTATCTCCATTGTTCATGAAAACATGAAACTTGACCATAACCACAAAACATATAGGGTAAATAGTATATAAAAAAACAGAACTTCAGAGTGGAATATTTCTTTTACTTAGAATATCTCTCTTGCCAACAATAGCATTTAAACCACTCAATCAACTTTAAGAACCTGCAGATCAAGATTTGAATAGTCTACTATTGGCTTTAGTTGATTAGCATGTTTTAAAATTGTTACGTGCAAACATTTTTACAAAATTAAGTTTTTTATGAAGAGAAAATAAAACAAATAATTTGGGATGGCATGATGGAGGGATTTGTACCCCACTATGCAGAGTTTGCATAGGGCAATACTATACATAAAGTGTGGTCATCAGTGGAGATCCTCAGGGGTCTGTCCTGGGTTTGTTACTTTTTTTGAGTCATACTAATGATATAAACGTCAGTATTATTAGTAAACTTGTGAAATTTAAATGATACTAAAATAATCAAATAATGAAGAGGCAGCAAAAATTATTCAGGAGGGCTTGGACAAGCTTCAGAACTGACCAAACACTTGGAGAATGTAGTTTAATGTAGAAAGGTGTGAAGTTCTACTCGGGAGGTGCAAAGAAATCATCAATTGTAAATACATAATGAGATACACCCTACTACAGTAAGAAACCTCTGAAAAGGATTTAGGGGTTTATGTTGACACATCATTTTCTTTATCTAAGCAATGAGCAGAAGCTATTAAAAAGGTAAAAAAAGATGTTAGGTTATATCTTAAAAACTATCGAATATAAGTCAAGGGGCATTATGCTTAAAGTATATAATGCACTTGTGAGATGGCATCTGGATTATTGTGTGCAATTATGGTCACCACACCTTCAGGCAGCCACATTCACCGGGTATATCATGACAATTCAGTCATACAATGCTGTGTGCCTGGGTTTCTTTATCTGTGACAAGTCTGATGATCAATATGCATTGTCATCACTATCTCTTAAGTCATGTAATGGTTCATTTTCACTCAAGACTGCAGTGTCCATTGTGCATTTTGCTTGAAGGCTTCGTCCCACTCATGAATGTGGATGAGTTACAGAACAGTTGTAGAAAACTCAAAAAATTCAAGAATGTTTGCAGCATGATGTTATCTCATTCATAAGATGTCAGCAGAATACTATCCCAAACATTATTCGAGGTTAACGCTCCATATCTCATCAAAACAGATTATCCTGAGTAGGACTCAGGAAGAACCATATTTACATAGAATCAGAGTTAATGTGAAGGACGTTATACTGACAGCTGAGTTTACTTCACCTCAGATTTACAACACACAGCGCCATTAGCAGATGTACCCATTGTCTCCAGACTACACAGATGGCAACTATTGGCTTCAATAAAACAACTTAAAAAGTAAAACTGCAAAGAATGTGTCTTTTCAATATGCTGCTGGTTTTAGCTTTGTTACTTAGTTTTTGTGTGTTATAATTACAATTTTAAAGTCCTTCATGCTGCATAGTAACTTGTTATTGAGTTCGACTTTGCAAATTAAAGTTACATTTTTTGGGTTTTGTTTAATTACCCACATCAGCACTATGCAAAACAGTAATATTGTAGATACTTGTGGATAAACCCATCTGCAGATAAGCTGACCCTTGACATTTTAATCAAAGTACGATGAAAAATGCATCACCAAGTTAACATGTAACCTAACTTAATACATACTCAATTGAAGTAAAAAATGCCTGTGTTACTATAAAAAAAAAATAATAATGCATCACTCTGGAATCTTATTCCAAAAAAAAAATAAAAATACTGCATTATTTCACAGACATAGTAGCACTCAAAGCTTTGCATAGAAGAAGCAATCTGGTGCATTCTGGAACTTAAGACATGTCCTACTCTGACAGACTAATTAAGTCATCAAAGTTCTCAAAGACATTGATAAAGTAGATTCAGCTAAATTGTTTCAACTTAACAGTAGAATTCCTGATGCCTACGAAAAAACTTGTAATCTTAGCCCACCTTAAATCCCTTCACAGCTCCCCTTCAGCGTCTTTTGTTTTGTAAATGTGTTGATCAGCACAAGCAGCAAGCACTGCCACATCTAAATCAAATGCTTTTTTTTCATTGGTTATATTCTTCAATAAAAGTGCATGTGTTTATTTGATATTTGGACTAAAGTCTTCACACATTATACACTTCTCGTCATTATTAGTATAACATGGAAGAAGTTTCTGCTTTAGGTATATGTTCAGCATTTCTTGCATTTCCTTTCATCCTACACTTACCCAGATCTTTGTGGACACAGAACACACATGAAATGCATGTATTCCAAATAATGATATACTGTATTATTGACCCTATATAGCTCCAGGAACCTCACATGCAGATAAGGAGCCTTGGCTTGAGCTGGGAGAGTTTTTTGCCTGTGAGCTGAGCTCCATCAAGGTGGGGGATAGGACAGCAGGCTGCTTGCTCTTTGTGCTGATTGATGCATTTACAAAACAAAAGACACAGATGGAAAGGTGTGAAGGGATTTAAGGTGGGCTGGGAAGTTTTTTCGCATGCTTCAGGAATTGTAGTGTTAAAGGTGAATTATGTACTCAATGACACAAGTGGAATTTAAGGGGAGCCAGGAAGAACTTCTTTTTGCAAAGAGTTGTGGGAATTTGGAACAAACTACCAATACAGATAGTTGTGGCAAAAACCTTAACAACCTTTAAGAAGTGTCTGAATGAGATATTGAGACAGCTTAGCTATAAGCTAAACTTACAAGCACAATTGAGTAAATGGCCTTCTCTCATTTGTTAAAGTTCTTATTTCATCCCTCATCCCCAAAGATGTGTTAATTGACAATTCCAAATTTGCCAATTGTGAGAGCCCACAGTTGGTTCCTACCTTACACCCTGTGCTGCTCAGATAGTCTCAGTACCTTAATTGAATTGAGCAGATATGACGATATTACTTTGTATGAATAACTAATGGGGGTCTTGGCTATTCTGTGGAAGAAAGAAAATATGAATGACAGTTGTAATCTTTTGGTGGCTTCATGACCAGAAGATGTTGACAATCTTGTATGATAAAGTACCACTAAAGTAGTCCTCTCAGATAAGGAAGACTAGGGATGAGGCTTTCCCAGGAAGCCAATTTTTCAATCTGTACATGTAAAAGCTGTCAAAGCTTAGGTCCATATAAACATGGGCTCACTCTTTGCAGTGAAGAAAACAATTTGCATCTGATTATTAAGACAAGAAGATTTGAAGAAAGTTAAAACATAGACTAGAAAGACTGTTGCCATGTAAACAGCAGGCCTCGTTTACTGCTTACAGCAGCATGTAATAAATGTGGGGAATTAAGCTGCAAAGTCCAAACAATTTTTTTTTCTGAAGATTCAAATTCAAGGAGGGAGTTCTCATAGAGTTTTGTCTCACTGGTGAGAGCCAAATTATAAGTTAAGTTTAATATTGTGCAGAACCTTTCATAAACACAGACTTGGTTCCATCTTGGACAATTTCTTGAACCCCCTTTGCCTCATCACTTGTCATTGGTAAGATTCTTTTTGGTTGTCATAGTAACCGCCTCAGTAATATCGTCAAACTTCAATGCAAAACCAATACTGGTATGTTTTTACCCTTGTCCTCTGTTACATTTTATTGCTAAACTCTATTTTGTTCAGCCGTTTTAACTTACAATGTCTCATTTTGTATCCCTGTTTGACCTGTTCTTCAGTACATTTTTTTGGCGCGCTTTTATAACGTATTCCATCTGCCTTGTTTCCAATCGCATTGTGTTGGTAAACCCCATTTTCTTAATCACTTTAACCTTATTTTGTCTCCTTCTGGGCTCAGATTTCACCTGTTCATTGCTGACCCCTGTTTTGGTCCAAACGTCAAACACTAAGTAGGCACTAGCAGGGCCTTGTAACAGTACAGTCATACAGTCTCCCTTGTTCACTCATGCCTGTCCCACACTCACCTCTGACAAGTGTTCTCCTCCTAACTGCAGAGTTACCACGGAAACAACAATCTGAGTAATGAGGCTGGCTATCTGAAGCGACTCCTGAGGCAGCCCGTCCTCAATCACTGGGCTTCAATTAGAGGCTTTCCCCTTCTTCTAATTACCTTTAAATTGAAGCAAGCCTTGGGAGCTTGTATTAACGACCTTAATCTCCCATAGGTTACCTTTGAACAAAGCCTGGACTGCACCTTAACTCGGACGATTTTCTTCTTTTAATTAGATTTAGTTTTTTTTTGTTTTGTTTTTGTGTAATTCTTTTTTCTTAAGTCCTACATAAAACATTACAGTAGGACTTTTACAGGCCTGAGCTGACGGGCTGAGTCTTTGTGAAGTGCTCTGACATGCTTGACTTGTGGTCCTGTTTCCAGTCAAAGTAGGGACCCTATGGCACACAAAACTACTTGTGTAAAATGTACCAGTGACATGAACTGCACAATATGACCTGGCATTACTTTGCACAATATTACTCCCTGTGGAGCACTAACCTTTGTTGAAATACAATTCGTTAATTTTAAGATTGTGTAAATTCTGTTTTTTTTTGGAAGGATAGTATGACTCATCTGACAGGTGCTGTAGATAAAGTCGATAAAACCACTGACAGGGTCTTTCAGCAGGTGTGGCTCCCAATATGTCTTCTCCGCAATATGCAGTTGGAGGCTGCCATGTGTCACTTCAAATTACAAAATATAGACGGCCACGACATTTACGGAATGTCCTGTATACTTCATAACTGTGACACTGACAATAAATGACCACTGAGACAGCGAATGGAGAGGAGTGCAAATTAGATTCGCTCATTCCCAAAACATTTCATTATCCTTTACCTCCCTGTACACCTCTCCATAATAAACAAAGGTCATTTATTTTCTAAGCTTTAACTCTTTCATCACCCCTACAAGAATCTGTTCCTATATTTCAGTTTATATTCTGGACGCGCTTTTTTGGGTCCGGACTTTGCAGAATCAGGGCCTATCTGAGCATCTATATGTACAACACCACAATAGGACTGTCAGTATCACTAGTATCACTAAAAATTCTTATTTAATGGCAGACACTGACACTATATAGTTTTTTGTTTTTTTTAACCATACTAATTTTGATTTTTTTTGTTACTCCAGACACATGCTTCAATACATTTCTTATTTTGCATGTGTTTTACACATCACTTCTTTGATCAGCAGGTTTACACTTTTTAATTGCTTGTTATTTTTTGGTTAAAGGTTAAAGACAAGTGACAAAAGGGGAATGAGTTCCAAAATACGTTGGGGTCACAACTGGGTCACCCCATTCAAAGCAGGCAAAATTAAAACAAATAAGCATACACATGTTGGCACTACAAAATGAAGAACAGGAAGTCATCTCATATTCACCTCCTTAGAGCTCCTTAATCAACAGGTCTGGCTTGTGGAAGAGCTTCGAATCCTTGGCTGCTCAGGACTGCCTCCTTCTGGGGACGTGTGGCTTTATTCTGTCTCGACCAGAAGGAGTGGGGCCTCTCTGGTCCAGTTGCCCTCTTTGGACAAAAAAAAGAGATGAGACTCTTAGCAACAACACCCCTTTTTGTCCTGGGGGTGGTATTGCATGCCTCTTGTGACCCGGACCTCCGATGCACATATGTGATGGGGTGTAATAACAACACATTCTAAAACCTTTTCCAGCACTCTAGAAATATCATTTTGCTCTTGATCCTGGACCATTTCCCTCTTGAACCTGACACCTCTGCTTTGCTTTTGTAAAAACATCATGCATTCATTATACCAAACAAACATTTGTCTCTTTTCTCAATTAACACACTGTAAAATAACTGCCATATTCCTAATTTTCCTTTTATTATTACTAGCAGCCCCCCGCTCTGCAAACTTATCAAATCTGGCTGCTTTGCACACTTGATCTACCTTCCACAAGAGTTTTTTTTAACTATAAACTACTCTTCTTGTGATTTGTTTTAAAATTTTGCTTTGTATTATTTTTACTTAATAGCAGAATTTTTAAATTAATGTTAATCATTGATGTTAATCAATGTTTATCTGGTGCTCCTCTGCATGGTAATCATCTTTTTCATTTTCAACCTTCTCAAACCTACACAGTATTTAATCTTCCAAAAACATTCAGAATTAAGACATATAAGAGAACTGTATATAGATAATGTATTTGCATCTTACAAAAAATTACACTTCAAATTTAACTCCCAGCAACACAATTTTTTACTATTTTCAAATTAGAAATTTTGTTAAAAGAAACCCACTCAATTTTCCACATCTCCCACTGATTTCTATTCCAGAGGAAACACTGATCGGTCTTGAAGACTTCGCATCTCAAAGAATCTTCCCTTCAATAATCCTAGGATATGGTGGGAAAAGAACTTTTCAATTAACATTTCAGAAAAGGAGTGGAAGACAACCATACATAGAATTCACTCTAACTCTACATGCACCAAGCACTCGATAATTCAACTTAAAATCTTTCATCAATGACACTTATCTCATTTACAATTGTCCAAACTTATAACTAGGGCAAGATCCATCCTGTGAATGTTACATTCTAGCTCCAGTGTCACTGGGTCATGTGTTTTGGGAGTGCACCACATTAACATCATTTTGGACAAAAAACTTTAAATATTTACCAGACAGCCTTGGTGTCACAGTCTCTCGTAATCCATTAACAGCTGTGTTTGGTGTACTTCCAGATGGGCTTAAAGTGGAGAAGGTCAAAATGATTGTAATGGCCCTCACCTCACTACTAGCATGTAGACTAATCCTGCTTAACTGGAAGAATCCCATCCGATCCCAGCCCAACTGTTATAAGTTAGTGGGTAACTGATGTTCTTTGTTATTTGAAATTGAAAAAATCAAGATTCTCACTCAGAAGATCTGTCCAAAATTGTTTTAAACATAGCAAATTTTAATTAATAAATATTTACAATAACATTCATTTTTATGTATTTACTTTTTATTTTCCCTGTGCTCTTGATTCTCCTCTATTTCTCTTGGATGTGGGGTTGAAATCTTGCTATAAGTTTTGAAGTTATTTGTTGTACAAGTTCTGCAGAGTTTATTTGCTTGATTGTATACTATGTAAAATGAAAAAAGACAATGTATACCGAATAAAAATATAATGAAGACGGAATACTTAAAGATTATTACCATACAACTTGTGGTACTTTCAGTAACTCCTTTTGAAATCAGTCAGTCATTTTCCAACCTGCTATATCCTAACACAGGGTCACAGGGGTCTGCTGGAGCCAATCCCAGCCAGCACAGGGCGCAAAGCAGGAACAAACCCCGGGCAGGGCGCCAGCCCTCCACAGGGCACAAACACCCAGAGCACACGGAGGAAACCCACGCAGACATGGGGAGAACATGCAAACTCCATGCAGGGAGGACCTGGGAAGCGAACATACAGTTAGGTCCATACATATTTGGACAGAGACAAATTTTTTCTCATTTTGGTTCTGTACATTACCACAATGAATTTTAAATGAAACAACTCAGATGCAGTTGAAGTGCAGACTTTCAGCTTTAATTCAGTGGGGTGAACAACATGACTGCATAAAAATGTGAGGCAACTAAAGCATTTTTTTTAACACAATCCCTTCATTTCAGGGGCACAAAAGTAATTGGACAAATTAAATAACTGGAAATAAAATGTTCATTTCTAATACTTGCTTGAAAACCCTTTTCTGGCAATGACAGCCTGAAGTCTTGAACTCATGGACATCACCAGATGCTGGGTTTCCTCCTTTTTAATGCTCTGCCAGGCCTTTACTGAAGCGGCTTTCAGTTGCTGTTTGTTTGTGGGCCTTTCTGTCTGAATTTTAGTCTTCAACAAGTGAAATGCCTGCTCAATTGGGTTAAGATCAGGTGACTGACTTGGCCATTCAAGAATTTTCCACTTCTTTGCTTTAATAAACTCCTGGGTTGCTTTGGTTGTATGTTTTTGGTCATTGTCCATCTGTATCATGAAATGCCGCACAATCAATTTGACTGCATTTAGCTGGATTTGAGCAGACAGTATGTCTCTGAACACCTCAGAATTCATTTGGCTGCTACTGTCCTGTGTCACATCATCAATAAACACTAGTGTCCCAGTGCCACTGGCAGCCATGCACGCCCAAGCCATCACACTGCCTGCCTCCACCGTGTTTTACAGATGATGTGGTATGCTTTGGATAATGAGCTGTTCCACGCCTTCTCTATACTTTTTTCTTGCCATCATTCTGGTGGAGGTTTATCTTGGATTCATCTGTACAAAGAATGTCTTTCCAGAACTGTGCTGGCTTTTTTAGATATTCTTTAGCAAAGTCCAATCTAGCCTTTCTATTCTTGAGGCTTATGAGTGGCTTGCACCTTGCAGTGTACCCTCTGTATTTACTTTCATGCAGTCTTCTCTTTATGGTAGACTTGGATATCAATACACCGACCCCCTGGAGAGTGTTGTTCACTTGGTTGGCTGTTGTGAAGGTGTTTCTCTTCACCATGGTGATGATTCTGCGATCATCCACCACTGTTGTCTTCCGTGGACGTCCAGGTCTTTTTGCGTTGCTGAGTTCACCAGTGCTTGCTTTCTTTCTCAGGATGTACCAAACTGTAGCTTTTGCCACTCGTAATATTGTAGAAATTTCTCGGATGGGTTTTTTCTGTTTTCGCAGCTTAAGGATGGCTTCTTTCACCTGCATGGAGAGCTCCTTTGACCACATGTTGTCTGTTCACGGCAAAATCTTCCACATGCAAGCACCACACCTCAAATCAACTCCAGGCCTTTTATCTGCTTAATCAATAAGACATGACGACGGACTTGCCCACACCTGCCCATGAAATAGCCTTTGAGTCAATTGTCCAATTACTTTTGAGCCCCTGAAATGAAGGGATTGTGTTCAAAAAATACTTTAGTTGCCTCACATTATTATGAAATGTTTTTGTTCAACCCATTGAATTAAAGCTGAAAGTCTGCAGTTCAACTGCATCTGAGCTGTTTCATTTAAAATTCATTGTGGTAATGTACAGAACCAAAATTAGAAAAAAGTTGTCTCTGTCCAAATATTTATGGACCTAACTGTAGGTCTCTTTACTGTGAGGCAGCAGCTCTACCACTGTGCCACCATGCCGCCCTCCTTTTGAAATACAAAGCTTAAATAAACTTACCGTGCCTCAACATATGAGACACAGATGGGCACTGACTCCATGTCTTTTTGCAAAAGCAGAAGGACACAAGGCAGAGCGGAGGGCAATTGGAGGGGGCAGGATGCAGAGGACTAAAGTAACAAGTGCATTTAATGTGTTTAAGTAATTATGAGTGATTTTATATGGATTTCATATGCATATTACAGGCATGAACAGCTGTGAAAGGCTGTTATACTATCTTGTGGTTGCCCAATGCCCTCGGCAATTTCCCTATTTAATAAGTTACCTGCATCAAATGAAACAAGACCATCTTAAAGAATTTGTGAAAATGTAAAACAATATCCATCTCAAAAGAATGGAATGCAGCCTACTGATTTGTGGAATTGTATTCCACACACAGGAAGCTATATCATTTTAATGCATGTCCCAATCTAAAGGCACTCCCAAAGTGTTAGTATTGTGATGTGTCTTGCCATTGCATGGGCTGTAGGGAGTGGAAGCAATGTTGGGCTGGAGTCTTGGGGGAACACTGTTTCTAAGAGCTTGGGGCATCTCACTAGAGACAGAGAGAGAGTTGAGTGACAGGGATCTGCGTTAATTAACGGTGCGTGAAGAAAAGGGGAGGTGGTGACCGGAAGTGGTAGTTGGAGGACTGGAGTGAAAGGAGTACAGCATCAGGTGGTAAAAAGGGAGCAAACGGTTTAAGAGAGGTAGATACGACGAAGGTGAATTGTCTTTGTTATTTTGGAGGTGTCCCCATGACCCAGACAACAGGCGGCAGTAGGGCACCGTTTATATTGCGGCATATTCAATAAAAACTCAGTCGGCATTTGGAAGGCTCCCCCAGACAAGCGGCTCCTGAGTGTGTTTATTCGATGGGACATCACAGTATATTAGATGTTTATTTCTTTTTGTGGCATTGTGGTCCACTTCAACTGAAAACATCCTTCCCAGCACACTAGTCGTGCCATAAGGCGGTTGGAGGGGGGCATTCGGAATAACAATTAGAAATCTGGGTGGATTCTATGACCCCCTCAGACAACTTTGTTGTCACAGAAATTTATAAGGTGTGCAGCATAGGGAAAACTCAATGACAGATAATTCCCAAGCCAACAACAGACCTTAAGGGATAATAAAACTAAGAGACCAGAGTGTTGTGCTTCAGCCATTCATGCTGGGTCTACATTTCCATTTGTAGCCTACAGGGTGATACTCTGGCAGCAGACTGAGGGTCACAGTTAAAGCCGAAGAGGAATAAAAATTAATAATTCCCTGACAAAATGCAGACAGACATGCTCTGGAGGCGTCCTACATTGCTCTTGATGTGACAGCCTGGCATTGAGCATCTGTTTTAATTGCTGAGCTGTCAGGATCCCCTCCTGAACACCCCCACAATATGCCTCATTCTCTACTGCTTATGAAAAGTGTAAGTGAACCATTTCGTCTCCCACAGGGGTCAAACACTTCACTTCTTGAGCTTAACATTTTTCCCTAAACTCCTAACATCCATGTGACATTTCACTGTTCACACATTTTTTCATCGTTTAATTCTCACTGCTTCCCAATTTGCTTTCCTCTCCCATCACATCTTCCTGTTTGGACCTAAAAATGCATGATTTTGCCACCTGATCTTCATCTTTACCATGCTGAGAACAGAAGTGTAGTAATTATATTCTCAACATTATTCTTCACCTTTTTTGTCCTCACCTTGTGACCCAATGTGACCTGCTTCTCACCCAATGCTGTTCTTCATCCTTCACCTTCTTGCTGATCAGTTTTTCTAACTCTGGCAGAAGTCAAAATTCAGTTTAATTTATTTAGGTTTATATCTGGATTGTGTTCTTCACTGAATGCAGGCTCAGAGTGCTGTAACAAGTCCACGGGTAATTACAATTACAAACTTTTCAAATAACTAATTGCATAATAAGTAAAGAGTGGGAGTGACTGGTCTTTCAGTCTGGGGCTGACTTCAGCTTCTATGAATGGTGCCTCTGCTTGTTTTGGACATAGCTGTCTGAGTTTCTTTCTTTTTTCTAGAGCCAGCAGTGTTGCATGGCCATGCACTCAAAGATTAGTAGGAAGGCCTCTGCACCATCTTTTGTGTGCAGTAACTTGGGAGGGCCAATGGACTCATTCTAAACATAGGCTTTGCTGTGTCATACATCTTGCTTGCATCTCAGTGAAGTTGGCCTGTAGTGTAGCTACCTAGTTTTATACCTGTTCCAGTTGATATCCCATCTGTTGAATTAATGTTCTTAAGTCATGCGGGTCTGTCATTCTTTCAATAGAAATTTTGGCATGACTTTCCATCAGGTGTCAGAAGTGACAAAATGGTTTCTCTTGATTTTCTTCCTATGTTCTAAGGAAGTACAGAGAAAAATAGTTAATGGTGTTGCACCAGTTCTTCTACTGCTCAAAAATTTAAAGAAAAATTTTTTAATCAGATTATAGCATCAAGTCAATGAAACCTCTGGAATATTGATCAGGTCAGTTAAGTAGCAGAGGGGGTTATTGATCAGTTCCAGCTGCTTGGTGTTAATGAAATTAACAGCAGGTGCCCTAGAGGGGCAACAATGAGACAACCCCCAAAACAGAAATGGTTTAACAAGTGGAGGCCACTGACATTTTTCCCTTCTCATCTTTTCTGACTGTTTTTCACTAGTTTTGCATTTGGCTACACTCAGTGTCACTACTGGTAGCATGAGGTGATGCCTGGACCCTACAGAGGTTGCACAGGTAGTCCAACTTCTCCAGGATGGCACATCAAAACCTGCCATTGCCAGAAGGTTTGCTGTGTCTCCCAGCAGAATCTTAAGGGCATGGAGGAGATTCCAGGAGACAGGCAGTTGGGATGAAATTCTTGGACCCATTGACAGAACCTATGCTGGTGCAGTGGGTCCTGGGTTCCTCCTAGTGCATGACAATGCCTGGCCTCATGTGGCGAGAGTATGCAGGCAGTTCCTGGAGGATGAAGGAATTGATACCATTCCCTGGCACCCCCACGCTCGCCTGACCTAAATCCAATAGAACACCTCTGGGACATTCTGTTTTGGTCCATCTGACACCACCAGACTGTCCAGGAGCTCAGTGATGGCCTGGTCCAGATCTGGAAGGAGATCCTCCAGGACACCATCCGTTGTCTCATTAGGAGCATGCCCCGACATTGTCAGGCATGCATACAAGCACGTGAGGGCAATACAAACTGCTGAGTATGATTTTGAGTTGCTGCAATGAAATTTTGGCAAAATGGACTAGCCTGCTGCATCATTTTTTCACTTTGATTTTTGGGCTGACTTTGAATTTATCCCTCTGTAGGTAGATAATTTTCATTTCCATCAAACGATGTGTTAGGAACGAAAGGATGCCACATTACCCAGTCCATGTCAGTATAGACATCCAGCATGATTTTTTCCCCCATTGAGATCTAATGAGTTTTCAAAGTGTTCCTTCAATTTTTTTGAGCAGTTTATTTTTTCTGTGTGTATATTGTGAGTGCCATGAAGGTATGTATAATAAGTTGTACTTGTTTTATTTTTATTTTTTTCAATACTGTGTAATGTACCTGGTTACTGTGTAATAGTGTGACAATGCCTGTCCCCTACAGACTTCCTCTTCCCACATGTCTGTTGAACCAACACTGATGATAGTTATGATCAAGGTGAGCTGAGAAATCTCATTGAAGCCAGGGGATGGTGGAAAGTGCTCAAGTGCTTTTGTTAAAAACAGCTAAAAGTAAAACCAAAGTGTCAATTGTGTAGTGTTCGGAAAAATACAGTACCCAAATAAATAGTAATCCATAAAAGCAGTGAAGCGTGGGGATAAAATCCATAATAAATAAATCCGTTAAAATGCAGTCTCTCTCCTCGCCCGCTCGCAGACCACCTTCTGTCTCCACGGCTCACCCTTCACCGGCATTGCTGGTGGAGCCTTTGCAGCACAAACTCCTTTCTGCCAACCCCTGTCTTGGCTCCCGTCACACTGTGCAGCCAGATCATCTGAGCTCGGCACACCTCCCATCTTCCTTCGCGCTCACTCAGTCACTCCTCAGATCCATTGGGAGGTCTTACATTTTGCTCGCCCCACTCTACATGCTAAGTCAGTGGGTTGAACCAGCCCCTAGATCACCTCAGCCTGCGCTACCTCACGGAGCCCCAGCTCGTGCTGCCTTCTCCTTTCTGGTGTCTGGATCGTCTCCCATGACTGCCTTTTCTCTTCTTTAACCTCCTTGTGTTCTATCTTTTCTTCTTACCTTCCCCGTATCCTGCCGACCTATAAATATACGTCTCTGTGGGTGCAGCACCTTATTCACATGCCGCAGTAAGCCGATGAAGCAATTGAGAACGAAGCTGTGAACCCAATATGCCACAGATAGCATTATATATACAAGTTGTAGTTTTATTATTTATGTATATAGCATAGCTTGAAGCAAGGTCCATATTAATACAATTTGCCTTAATGACGGTTCAGCTGGTAAAGAGTCATCACCAAGCTGCAGTTGTTTTATTTTATTTTAATTTGGTGAATACTGTGTAATGTACCTGGGCTTGAAGTTTTGAAGTAATAGTATTATTACTGAAAGTTGCACTATTATTTATTTTATTGTTATTATTTGTTTGAATATTATGCAGTTTAATGATGGTAAAGTTGATTACAAAGTCATTTTAACATATCAGTGGACAGAGACTGTTAACATTAACAGAAAGTGTAGTTGGTTTACAAAAAATATTTACTATTTATTCCTTTTCTAAGACATGTTCAGTGCAATACAACTTTTGACAGGCACCTCTGGATATTTTACTAAGTCTAAATGCTTCTTTGGATGGTTGACAATATGTTGTCAAAATTTTAGTTTAAGTTGTTTGCAAAATTTGTTCAATAAAAAGGTTCTATATTTTGACTGCAACTGTCATGCAATGTGATTCCTTCTCTTTATTAGTGCCCCCCTCCTTGAAAACTATCACTTTATGGGGCTGTGCATACCTGTATTACTGTAATACTTGTGTGCACATTAAAATGTTTTTTTGTACAATGTACAATTCTCATGAGAGTGGAATAGGTTATTCTTAGCCAGTCTACTACAGTAATTGCAGTGGAAAATGTGGTTAACTCATGGGAAAAAATACCGTTGAATACCGTGAAACCGGTACAATTTTGAAAAATGCCGTGATATAGAATTTTGGTCACACCACCCAGCACTACTGCTGAAACAAGATGACTGGCATCCCCCAAACAAAGTACATTGTTTAGAAGTTCTTTAGTGAACTGTAACTTTTTATACAATTTAATCTATAGTAAATTTGCATGTACATTTATGATAGTAAACAACAAAAATGGTTAATATTACAAATACAAAAGTAATCCAAAAAAACACAATATGAAAAACAATAAACACTCAACACTGTGCAGTTTCATGTATGAAATAGTTATGAAATGAAATCCCCTGTGAACAGCCCCCTGAAAGTAATGTAAAGTTCTGTCCTGTTGTGATGCTGATGTATGTAAAGATCTGTGGAAGATGAGAGCACTCCCAGAAAAAAAACATTTTTAAACCCAGACAAAATCAAATGAAAAAACGGGCACAGGACAAAAACATAAATCAAGCGAAACTTGTAACTGCATTTCTGTAGTGAAGAGTTGAAACAAAGACACCACTGATTGTGATCCTGCTGTCTTGTTATGGCTCACTTTTAAAGCTCGTGCCCTTATCTTTCATCCAGCAGCCTTCGCAGCAACTGCCGGAGCTACCCAATGACTCAGTACTCCAGGGGTTGCTGGGAGTTGTTGTCCATTTGAGTAGCATGCTACAGCATCATTTCTGTACTAAGCTGCAAAATTTGAAAAATAATTTCCATTTAATCATTTATGACAATCCTGTGAATTGCAAACCCGTAAATTGTAAGAACCAACCTGTATATATTTAAATATATCACTATGTATCATTTTATGTATAGTACCATATTTTGCATCTATGTGTTTGCTGCCACTTTATAGTTTAAATTTTCCATTATATCCTTGTGGATTTTATATTATTTATTCCACTGGAGCATATGAATTTCCCCTCGAGGCTCATTATACTGTTGGAAAGTGGTGACAAATGTTTTATTCATTTTTATACATATTGTAACAAACCATGGTCAATATCAGCACCTTTAACCAATCAAGAAATCAGACTTTTTACTTTTTTTTTTTTTCAATAATTTGAAACAGAGCTGTCAGTTTTGTAGTTAAAGTCATTGTCTGTGTGGAGTTTGCATAATCTCTCCACGTCTGTGTGGGCTTTCCTCCCACATCCCTACAGATTTGAGTGTCACGTTGGTGTGTGAGTGGGCCCAGCAATGGACTGGCACCTTTTCAAGGGCTTTTCCCTTCTTACATCCAGTGCTCTCAAAATAGATTCCGTCCCCTGACAAGCCTGAGTTGAATTAAGCAGCTTTGTGAATGTTATGTTATATTAATAACTGAAGACCTTTTCTTACACGAGTAGATGCAGTGGATTCAGAAAGTATTTGGATCCCATCTCTTTCTGCACACTTTATTTTATTGTAGATTTAATTTTAAATAGATACATTTGCCAGTTTTGCTCAGCAATCTACACTCAGTAACCCACATTAAAAACGCAAAAACATGTTTTCAGAAAGGTTTGAAAATGTATTAAGAATCAAACGCTGAAGTCTCTCATTCCTGTAAGCATTCCGAGCCTTTGCTGTGATACTCCAGATTGTGGTCAGGTGCATCCTGATTGAGCTATAAGTAAAGGCAGCCTACACACTGACACTTTAACATATGTTGTAGCTCAGATGCATGAAGTTAATTTCCTTTACATTTATTTGTATATAGTAAATGTTCCGTTAATAACATCAGATTGCTGCATACATTTAGAAATAAAAAGGAAGCAATACAATTCAAAACATACTAAATACAAAATTTTCTTCAAAATGTGCATGGAAATACATACATCAGTTTGTTCATAGACCTTGTTATTATATTGTAAAATAGGCTCTTAAAGCTCCTGATAGTAATAATGTAAATAAAAGACAGCTATTCCACTCTAAGGTCCCATTCTACATCCAGAAGGGATGACTTAGTCAAAGTAATGGCGACACTAACTACCACTGCAGGACACCAAAAAGGCAAAGTGAATGAGAACGACTTAGTACAAAATGATCACAACAAATGCCACATTTATTATAAAGAAATATGAAGAGCTTCACCAGCAGCTTTAACCAATTATGTGATGCTAAAATCGAGTCTTCAGTCTTCATTTAAATGCTCATGCTAGTGGGGAGTCTCCAATGATCATTCCAGAGTTTCTTTCCTAGATCAACAAGATTTGCCTCCTCCAGTAACTTTCATTAGTCTGAATATGGTAAGAAGGCCTGCATCACTTTATATTCTGAAGTTTAGGGATTAGCATATTATATACTGTATGGAGAAAAAAATACAAACAAATGCTAATATAAAATTCATTCATGTGAAAAAGTAAACACTGTGAACGCTGGCCCGGACACACACAGACGGACAACATATTTTGCACCCAACACACCGTTTATTTACAATATACACAATGTTTATGCTCACGTGCACCCCCAGTGCCTTCTTGCACCGATTTCCCCAATGTCCAGGCCCACAGTCTCTATGCCTTCCTGGCCGCCTCCCGTCCTCTCTCTCCAGCTCTGTCTGCTTCCTCCCGACATCCACCAATGACTGGAGGGAGGCGGCCCCTTTTATGGGAACCGGATGGGCTCCAGCTGCTTCCCGCACTTAGCGCTTGGCCACACCCCTGTGTGGCGGAAGTGCCGGCTGCGCACCCGGAAGCCATCCGTGTCTCCCCGGTCGTCTTCCCCCCGGCACTTCCTGGTGTGGCGGAAGTTCCGGGCTCCCGGGATAAATAGGCACTGGGGCGTCGCCTGGCAGTGGCCACGGGTCCCTACAGGGTTGGGCTTCAAAGCCCCCTACCCGAGGCCCCCTGCATAACCAGGACGGACGCCCCCACTCGGTCTGGAGGAGGCACAAGCCCTCCTCGTGTCCTCCTGGGAGTCCCACAACACATTCCCTTTGAACTCTATGGTTTGGGATTTCAAGACAAAATTAACAATCACGTTGTCCTCACCAGATTCATTAGACAAACAACATCTCAGCTGACAAACACAACAGACAAAAAATAAATATCCATATACTGAAGCCATGTTTGAAAAAAATAAGTGTACTGACTGCACAAGGTGACAGCTTTGAAAGGAAATAGAATTGGGAGATGTTGCTAAGTCAGAAGTGTCAGAACCAAAAAGATTAATAGTTAAGTAAAAAAAGGTCAGGACGTGTTACAAGAATTGCAGTCAGGAAATAGTGCAGGAACATTTGGTAACTCAAAAATAATAAGAAACACATAACCAGAGACAAAATCGTAATTGTAACCAAAAAAACAAGGTAACAAATATTTGTAACCAGGAGTTCAAAAACTACAATAAAGGAACACAAAAGGCTTTTGGGAGAATCCAATCACAGAGAGTCAGGAGATGCGACCTTTATACTCGACTCTGAAATGTTACGCTGTGCACATTTTCAGTAGACCTTGCCTATGAATGGTATAACAAACATCAAGTAATACTTCTCAAAATGGCCGCACTCATAAGAAAAACAAAATAATGTGGGAGAACACTACTTATTTTCAACATTTATATAAATTTGCCAACTGCCTAAATAAAAATTCCAAGGAACTGAAAACAGATTCCAAAACTAAAATCCTGATCATGACAATAAGTAAGTGCACCCAATGTTAAAGCAGTAAAAAACATTGAACTTGGGTGGGGGGGGTATTCTCTGTAAACTGTAAGCTTATCAAATTTCTTTCATCATATTGAAAGGATTCTTGCCCACTCCTTCAGACACTTCAGGTCAAATCGAGCCAAATCAGGCTTATTGTCTTGTATACTCAATGCAATGAAATTCTTTCTAATTTGTCTTCTCAAAACAAAAATACAATAAATAAATAAGAAATAACATGGTGAGTCCTGATAAAATTATTATTACTTATTTGGAGTATGAGAGGACAGAGTCAAAAAAGAGTAAGAGAAAGAGAAATAAAATGTGAAGTAGGGTCTTTAAACAGGCAGAGACCAGAAAGGTAGGACCAAGTGGTTGGCATGGATGAATTTCTCTTTCTTTCATTTTTGTGACTTTTGTTCTTAGATGTCCAAGGAACCAGGAGCAACAGATCTTGGGGATATTGGGGCATGAGTTTACAACTGGGGGTGTCCTTTTTCCTCTCCACTTTTCTCATCAGAGAGGCCATTAATCTCAAAGTGTCAATTGATGAATCATTTGGCACCAAAGGGGACACTTTAGCCTCCAACCTGGTCTTCTGTAAGGAGAATCCATTGACCATATGAGGTTTTATGACTTGAGGTCAGAAAAGAGTAGAGTACTTCACTGGGAAGATGGTACTGAGGTATTCTATTGAACTTCATCCATTCAGCAGAACTGCAGAATCTTGGTTTTGTTACTGGTGATGTTTCTTTAACTGAGGATTCTGGAATTGGTGGGGTGATCTTCTTATACTAGTACATAGAATCTTCCAGATACAGGGCTAATGTCATCTCTCAAGATTGTTTTAAATAAGAATGGCCAGTCACCCTGGTGTCCCTACTGTACAGGAGAGTAACAGAAATGGCCTTATATACCACAAGCTTAGTTTACTTCTAAAGGTCATAGCATATTTTCTTCGGGACATATCAACACAAATTATATGGTGTTAAAATTTCTCTATAGTGACTGTTTTTGGTAGAAGTGGCTGCTGTGGAAGAAAAGGTAATAAAAAACTTTCAGTGTTTCTCCAGAAATGGTGATTTCCTGGGGCTCAGTTTCTTGGACAGGGTCATTTTAATATAAGGGCTTCATTGGCTCAGTGTTAGAAGGCAGTCTTCAACAGAGCAGGCAAAAATGGCACAAATACCCACATATTTGTGGTTGATTATTAACATTTTAGCCCCTTCTGTTTTAGCTTGAAACTTTCCCTTCAAACTGGTATGCAATTTCAAAGCCACTGGGGACATTATGATTGTTAAAGCTTTCCAGTACTATGTAGTGCTCTGGTTTGAGTAAAGGCTGTTAAAGGGTCCCTCAATTCACTTTGCTCTTCTTTATACAATGCATTCTGAATGATTGACCCATTCATCCATCCATTATCCAACCTACTATATCCTAACTACAGGGTTACGGGGGTCTGCTGGAGCCAATCCCAGCCAACACAGGGTGCAAAGCAGGAAACAAACCCCAGGAAGGGCGCCAGTCCACCGCAGGGCACACACACACACACACACACACACACACACACACACTAGGGACAATTTAGAATCACCAATGCACCTAACCTGCATGTCTTTGAACTGTGGGAGGAAACCGGAGCACCCTGAAGAAACCCACACAGACACGGGGAGAACATGCAAACTCCATGCAGGGAGGACCCGTGAAGCAAAACGAGGCAGCAGCGCTATCAACTGCACCACTGTGCACCCTTATGCTAAAATCATTTAACTTAATTTTTTCCCAATTAAAAACACAATACCACAGAATGAAAATGTGGAGATTTTAGATATGTATTAAAATAAAAAAACAAAAAAAAACTGAAATATCACATTGACTCAAGTGCTCAGACCCTTTACTCATTACTTAGTTGAAAGTGATTACAGCCTGGAGTCGTTTTGCAGATCCTCTCAAGGTATGATGGAGACTATTTCCAGGTCTCTCCAGAGATGTTCCATTGAGTTCAAATCCAGGCTTTGCCCGGGCCAATCAAGAACATTCACAGAGTTGACCCTAGGCCACTCCACTCTTTTTTGCTTTCTGCTTAGGATCATTATTTTATTGGAAGGTGAACCTTTATCCCAGTCTGTGGTCTAGTACACTGTGGAGCAGGTTTTCATTAAGGGGCATCTCTGTACTTTGCTCAGTCTCCTTGCAATTTGACTAATCTCCCAGTCCCTCCAACAGAAAAACAATCCCACAGCAGGAGTGGTGCCTAGATTCTTCCGGACATAATGCTTAGAACTAAGTCCAAACAGTTCAGTCTTCATCAGATCAGAGTATTGCCATTCTCACAGTCTGAGAGTCTTTTAGATGCCTTTTTGCAAAATCCAAGCAAGTTTTCATTTGTCTCTTACTGAGATGTTTCTCTCTGGCCACTCATAAAGCTCTGATTGGTGGAGTGTTACAGTGATGGTTGTCCTTATGGACGTTACAACAACAACAACAACATTTACAGTATTTACATAGCTCATTTTCATACAAATAATGTAGCTCAAAGTGCTTTACATGATGAAGAATGAGAAAAGAGACAAAGTAAGAATTAAAATCAGAGAACACTAATTGACATAGAATAAAAGTAAGATCTGATGGCCAGCGAGGACAGAAAAAACAAAAAAAACTCCTGATAGCTGGAGAAAAAATAAAATCTGCAGGGGTTCCAGGCCATGAGACCACCAAGCCCCCTCTAGGTATTCTACCTAACATAAATGATCAGTCCTCATTGTATTCAGAATTCTCATGGAAGGACTTGATGATAACAGTCACATGGACTTCTGGCCTTTAATCCATCAATGTAGGGACATCATGGTGCTTTGATTAGGTGGAGGTGGTGCAGGTCGCCACCACAGAAAACAGGAAAAAGAACAGAAGAGAGAGTAGGGGTTAGTACGGATTTTGGAATCACCATGAACAGTAATGATAATTAATTGAATATGCAGAGCATCATGATTAAATTAAAATGAAGTTATGAGAAAGCCATGTTAAAGTAATGTGTTTTTAGCAGCTTTTTAAAGTGCTCCACAGTATCAGCCTGGTGAATTCCTATTGGCAGGCTATTCCAGATTTTAGGTTCATAACAGCAGAAAGCCGCCTCACCACTTCTTTTAAGTTTAGCTCTTGGAATTCTGAGGATCTAACGTTACGATTTGGAATATAAGATGTCAGACACTCCAATATATAAGATGGAGTGAGATTATTTAAGGCTTTGTAAACCATAAGCAGTATTTTAAAGTCAATTGTGAATGACAAAGGTAACCAGTGTAGTGACATCAAAACTGGAGAAATGTGCTTGGATTTTCTTTTCCTAGTTAGGATTCTAGCAGATGCATTTTGCACTAGTTGCAGTCGATTTATTTCTTTTTTGGCTAGTCCTGAGTGGAGTGCGTTACAGTAATCTAGTCGACTGAAAACAAAAGCGTGAACTAATTTCTCAGCATCTTTCAATGATATAAGAGGTCTAACTTTTGCTATATTTCTTAAGTGGAAAAAATGCTGTCCTAATGATCTGATTAATATGCAATTTAAAAGTCAGTCTTGACTTTTAATCCTAATGCATCAAGTTTATTTCTAATAACTTCATTATATCCATTATTGCCAATCACTTTCAGTTTTTTCTTTATTTTGCTTAAAAAAATTACTACTTATCCACTCAGAAACACAAGTAAGACATTGTGTTAGTGAAACAACAGTGTTGAGGTCATCAGGTACTATTGATAAATACAGTTGCGTGTCATCAGCATAGCTGTGGTAGTTCATGTTATATCCTGAGATAATCTGAACTAAACGTAGCATGTAGATCGAAAAGAGCAGCAGACCCAAGATAGAGCCTTGTGGAACACCATATAGAATATCATGTGTCTTTGAAGTATAATTACCACAACTAACAAAGAATTTTCTACCTGTCAGGTAGGATTCAAACCAATTTAAGACACTGCCAGAGAGGCCAAGTCATAACTAAGGTGATTTCTAAGAATATTGTGATCAATGGTATCAAATGCGGCACTCAGATCTAAGAGGATGAGAACAGATAAACTGCCTCTGTCTGCATTTACCCGCAAGTCATTTACTACTTTAACGAGTGCAGTTTCTGTACTATGATTTGTCCTGAAACCTGAATGAAACCTATCAAGAATAGCATGTTTATTGAGGTGGTCATTTAGCTGCATAATGACTGCCTTCTCCAGAATTTTACTTAAGAAAGGCACGTTAGAAATAGGTCTAAAATTTTCAAAATTAGAGGAGTAGAGATTATTTTTCTTGAGTAGAGGTTTAACTATAGCAGTCTTAAAACAGTCTGGGAAGACCCCCATATCTAATGACGAGTTTACTATGTCAAGAATACTATCAATTAGCTCGCCCGATACTTTGAAAAAACTTGCTGGTATTGGGTCAAGGACGCAGGTGGAGGGTCTCAGTTGAGAAATTATTCTATGTAAATCAGATAAATCTATCCTGGGGAAAGAATTTAATTTGTTTATAACGGAGTACTGGGGCTTAGGAGGATGCGCAGTGTTTGGGAGATGTACTATATTATTTCTAATATCATTAATTTTTTGATTGAAAAATACAGCAATAGTCCCACAAGTTTCACTGGAAATATTCTGGAGGCATTCCATTGAGTGACCTGGGTTTAGTAGACGATCAATAGTAGAGAATAAGATTCTGGGATTACTAGCATTGTTATTTATAATTCTAGAGAAATAGCAGCACCTCTCAAGGCTGACTGTGTTATTGTATTCTGTTATTTTAACCTTCAATATCTCATAGAGGATAGTTTAGTTTTTAGTTTTTCTCCATTTACGCTCAGCTCTATGGTATGTTCTCTTTAAATCAGACACTCTTTGGGTCAGATTTTTTAACTGTCTTTTCAGGTGCGACTATGTCTGCAGCAGCTCCCACCTTAGTATTAAATTTTTCCACCTTACTATTTACATTATCCTCGCTATTGTAGTTAGCACTATAAACATACTGATTGCTTAGAATGTTTGGAAATTTGGAAGCAGCTGATGTATCAAAGAAGTATTTATTAACAATATGCTTCTCGTGAATGTTTTCTATCATTATTTCTATATTAAATAGTAAAAGAAAAAGGTCTGATAGACCAATATCAATGAACTGCTTCACATCAACTTTCAGTCCTTTAGTAATTACGAAGTCTAATGTATGACCTGCTTTATGTGTAGGCTGATTAATGAGCTGTCTCAAATCAAAAGAGTCCAGGATGAAAGTTAAAGTCACCAACTATTAGGAGCACGTCATAGTTCGTAATTATAATTGACACCAAGTCTGAGAATTCCTCATAGAAAGACATTGTATTTAGGAGGTCTATACATGGGTAATACTGGAAACTGAGAAACTCCATGGATAGCAACGGCAAGATACTCAAAGGACTTGAATTTACCAAAAAGGACATCTTTCCACTTTAACCGGCTCGAGTACATGTTTGCTGAACCTCCGCCTCTCTTTCCTTGGCGGTCCGCACAAGTATAGCCGTAATTCGGAGGCACAGATTCGATTCAAACAGTTGCGCCATCTGAGCTAAGCTACGTTTCATTTAGTGCAATAAAATCAATTTTCCTATCACTAATAAGATTGTTGATGGAAAATGTCTTTTTGGTTAATGCTCTAACATTTAATAAAGCTATATTCAATGTTTCGGAAGAGCAGAGCTGAATTTTATGTGCGTTATGGATATTCGAGATAGAAATTAAGTTATTTTTATTAGCACCACTCTGTGTGTATTTTTTATTTAATCTATAATCAGTTTTTATAGATTTAATACATTGTTCACCTAAAGGTGTAATTGCAATTCAATTATTCGTATTCAAAATAATTACTTTCATCTTTACTCAGGATCTCTGGAGGTCCGCTAGTATAACCATTGGGTTCTTGCTCACTTTTTTTTCCACTATTTCTCAGTTCATCTAGGCAGTCAACTCTAGGTAGCATTGTGGATGTTTCAGACTTCTCAGTTTCAGAATTATGGATGCCATTCTGCTCTTGGGAACCTTTAATGCTGAAAAAAGAAATCTGTAGCCTTCCTAAGATCTGTGGTCTGTCTTGAAGCTCTGCAGGCAGTTCCTTCAACCTTACTGTTTGGTTTTTGCTCTGACACATTATCAACTGTGGGACTTTCTGTAGACAGGCATGTGCCTTTACTAATCATGTCCAAATAATTGAAATCACCAGAGGTTGACTCCAAATATGTATGTGTATGCACATCCCAACAATAATCAATAGAATGGAATGGCTCTGAGCCAGTAAAGGGTGTGAATACTTATGACAATGTGATATTTCAGCGTTTTATTTTTAGTAAAACTGAAAATTTTCTAAAATCCTGTTTTCTCTTTGCCATTCTGGGGTATTGAGTGTTGCTTTCAGGCTCTGTGTTTACTACAGTTGTAATGGTTGAACCACTTGTCCGGAACAGCAGCTACTCCACCAAAACCTTGGGCCTGGCAAACTGAGGAAAACTCAGACCAGACAAGCCATACCTCTTCCAAAAAGCTTTCCCAATCGACGGTTAAATGAGCAAAACCAAACAAATATGCATAATAGTAAGGTGTGTATATATATTAATGGTAAAAAAGAACAAACAATAAAACAATATATATATTTCACTCCCTCCAAAGCCCCCACACAACACACACCCAGAAAATGAACTGCGCTACAAAATAATCAAAATGTACAAAACAAAATATACAGTACAAACCCTCCCGTGTCCCGACACTGAACATGGAACAAGTAAGACACAAAGAAAACTCAAACACAAATAAAAGTCCACAAGAGTAAATGGAAGATGATTAATGAGTAAGAACCTTGTCTGGCTAAAAAGTATCCACAATAAATAACACACAGATAAAATGGTGGTTTGCTCCTTCCCCAAATGATAAAAAACAGTCTCACCGTGCTATCCTTGGCATGTCTATATGTTCTGTGTCTACAACAATCTTTGTAAACAATCTATGTAAAAAAATAAAAATGCGGTCACTGATTACAACCGCAAGAAGGCACGCAAATGAATATGAATAATATGAATAATGTTGCATCCGTGCCACAATCTTTACTGAAATATACAACACAGGTCGTAAAATTAGTTATTTCAAATATTATATATATATATATGTCTCTGTTTTTTTGTCAGTACGGCTTTGACATCATGGACCATAAGGTGCATACAAACTGAATAAAAAAAAATTCAAGTGATGGTGAGATACGAAGAAGGCAGATTCACGAGCATTTGTGTGTCAGCTTTTTTCCCACCAGATAAATGAATTTCCAGTTCCACTGTCTCAAAACACCACTCACATCTACAGTTATTCCCAGTTTCAGATAAAAAGTAACTGCGTCAGACTTGGGGCAGGGGAGTGGGTGTTGTATCATGGTCGTGACTGAGAGAATAAAAAAAAATGTTAACTTTTACAAGTACTATAAATTTACACCGGCTGTTATAAACACAAATGAAATGTAAGTTTTTATTGTATAATATTAACAATAAGAGCAGCTCACTACTCAAAACAGCAAATTTGCAGGGGAGCTGGTTTTGAACTCGCAGCCTCTGAATTATAACTCAGCAGTTCTTACCGCTGCACCACGGAAGCTGTTGTACTGTACTTGCACCTCTTGTGAAAGTGTTCATGTCTATATTTTGTCATTTATTACTAAAACATGAAAAATGTTTCTGTTTTAACGATGTGTTTACATAGATTGTTATAGGCACACAACACACATGAAATTATTTCCCCTTAAAACTCATCAAGGCAGGAACTGGGAGAACTTCTTACCTGTTCGGTGGCGGTGGGGGGGATGGTATAGTAGGCTGCTTGCTGCTTGGGCTTATCGACATATTTAGAAGACAAAAGACGCTGAGAGGTGTGAAGGGATTTAAGGTGGGCCGGATTTATGAGATTTTTCGTAGGCTCTGGTAATTCTAGTTGTAAGAGCCAATCTTAGAAAGTTAAAGTTTTGAGTTAAACTCATATTAATGTTTGCTTATTTTGAATAGAATATAATTTCTTTCATAGTCATAGACAATGGTATAGTCTTTTCCCCCTATAAGTCAGTAAGAGATAGAACTTTCTTGCTATAACTGAGACACAGTGTGATAATTGAGTCAGTTCTGTTTAGAACAGGTCCCAGTACACAGAGAGTTAAAAGACCCATTTTTAGCTTAGACCGTCTGGAAATTGTTTAGAAACGTAAGTGATTAGTAACGATTTGAAATGTAACAAGATTTAAGCTTTAAACAGAACTTTTCTTAACAAGAATTTTTCTTTTTTTTGCTATTTTAATTTTCTTTTTTGTGTGAACTGTTTTACTTTGAATTTTAACTAAAGCTTTTAAAAGCAAAGCTATTTTGTCTGTGGGATCATTTTGGTGCGTCAGGCTTTTGTTGAATCCCATTTTTTCAGTTAGCGCTGGTAAACTTTGGTAATTTTGGAAAAAAAATGTAGCTACACTAGTGTTAAATTGCTATTTCATAGGACCATGCAAGCTGGCCACCAGCTCCCCAGAATGGGAGTATTCAAGCAAATGCTTTTATGCCCAGGTATCCTTCGTGATGCCAACCTCCTTTTGATTAGTTTAGATACATTACATTAACTTCTTGGTGAAATTGAAATGCATACCACGGCAGAAACATAAAAACAAAGGTGCAGACTCACAGAGCAGATAATACATCCAATCAATCAATAAACTTAACAAGTCCATCAGGTGGAAGTATTGAATGCCCTGACAGCAGTGGGCAGAAAAGACACCCAGGGGTGCTTCTTAGCACACTGTGGAGAAATGAGCCTGTGAGTACAAGTGCTCCATGAAAGTGTCTCCTGGAGGGGATTTTTTCATGAGTCATTTTGCCATCATTCCATTTTCCAAAACAGCTTCTAGTGTGTCCAGCGTTCATCCCGTGGTGGAGCAGGCTTTCCTGATAAGTTTGTTCATTTTGTTTATTTACCTTTTACGAGATGTACAAGGGATGGTGATATTATTCTAAATCCAGGACACAAGGGTAAAAGAATAAAGCAATATAAATAAAAAAAATTGTTAATTAATACAGAGTTAAAGAGTTAGTAGAAGCTGTCTAGTCAAGCTTAAACAAGGAGAAAACAGGAGTAGAAAATGTGAAAGGAAGAAAAATGTGCTACCTGACACCATCTCTAGTGCTCTTTGTCACCTTGCAGGAAAGCACTACTTGAGATGGCGACAGATAGAAATTGACACCAATATACAGTATATCCAACTTCAGGGAGAGTCCGTTTCCTACAACTGGTCATCCAAAAGGGTCCTCTCAAAGATGACAATCTATACTTTCTTTGTTTCTTCCTGACATATGTGATCCATCTTATAAATGAAGAATAGTCTCCTCCATAAACTGAATTGTGTCAGGCATGAGTGGGCTGTTTATGTGCATACTCTATATATATATTATAAGGCTATGGAATAATGAAGTTGTCCTCATTGCCAGCCCACACAATGTAGATTTATTTTTCTGCTTCTTTTGGCAATAAACTGTAAGAAAAGGAGACTGGAGAAGAAGAATATTTTCATATTCAATCAAAGAAACTATTAAAAGCTAAATCGCAGCTGGGGCCCTGTGTAGTCTTGGCAGTGGGGGGAGAATGGGGCGGAGGGAGACATCTGCATAAGCTGGGGAAAGCTGAGCAGGTTATCTAACTCAAATGGGAGCAAATTACATAAACGCGCACAGAATGCACAATGTCTTGCATAAGCTTTGTTTTCATTCCAACTCCCCTCTTTTGTGAAACTTCTTATTTTCAGTTGGTATGTTGGTCACAGTCTATTATGGGGATACCCATTTGATCAAACCTCTGCATTCACTGAGAGACATTTTGCTTTGGGGTCCTTCAAAAGGTACAATGTGACACCTAGCAGCATTGATGACTGTAGTCTCTTGGCTTCTTCAATATTGTGTTAGAAGTGCTATGCTAGGCATTATGATAGATTTGAAGCTGACAGATTGAACAAGAAATCAAAGCAGTAGAGATTTAAGGACCAGCCTTAAAGAACAGATAGACTGGGGCAAAGTTCAAAACACTAAAGTTCTGAGACTGGGAAAAATGAAACTCAGACTTCTAAAATATTTTGAGCTTCCAAAAATGATTTCTCATGTGGTCTTTTAAAAAGCAAAGTTTGGATATCCATTAATTTGTGGCACTATTAAATACCTGGCATGGCATCACTTGCCACTCAAGATTTTGGTGCCATGCAGAAAGTAGAACTATAAAAACTGAAATGAAAAATGGTGATACCCATTCTGTAACCACCAAAAAAAAAACAAGAAAGAGTTGCTATCTCCTGAATCCTGGTACTACGGTAATGCTCATTGAATGGCAAGGGCTTGTCAGATTGGTTTAAATTTCTTAAAGCTCATGTGTAGCTACTTGGGAGAACTTGACAAAGTAACATCTGATGCCTTTATCTCAGGCACCATACAATATATGAGATATGATTGGGTACATTTCTTTTTTTTTTTTTTTTCCCAGGTAGATGAAGTGACTTACTCAATGTCACACAGTGTTAGTAGAAGGATTTGAGCCCAGAACATCTAGGTTTGAAGTTTCAAGCCTTAACCACTATACCAGACTTCCTGACAAGACTCTGCGTTATATTTTAGGCAATTTATTTTTAATAGCCCTTTTTGGTAAAAAAAAAAAGTATTTGAATTTCCACCATATTCTTAACTGGAGGGTACCTGGAGTAACCCTTGTCACACACGTGTGCCTAGGAAGCAGCTAACAGGTCCAGAGGTGAGTGAAATATCACGAGATAAGGGGTTGGAGCAGAGCATTAATGCCTCTCTCCTTCTTTCAACAGACCTGTGGAAGAATAATCCCGTTTTTTCCACCTTACCTTACCTCCATCATTTCCAGCTCTTCTTGATGACACTACTCCAGGCTCAATCTTAAAGACCTCACTTCTGACTCCCAAAGACAAAATCACTTCCGGTTCCATCTCGATGATGTCACTTCTGTCCTCCCACTATGACGTCACTTCCATCTGCCCACTATGATGTCACTTCCTGTCGCCATTATATAAAAGCACTGATTGTCTATACTCATTTGTCAACTGTTTGAATGCTTTTTGACCTTTTTTCAACAGTCCAACAGGCATTATAAGGGGACCATTCCCCAACTATTTTTTGAGTCTTTGCCTACCTAATTTTTGACACAACTCTGGAGGTCTTTCCTAAAACCCCTCAGTATCATTCTTGCCCCACCTGATGTCAAGCTTCTAGATGGAGGTCTTTAATTAAGTTATGGTTCTTATTTACTCTGAGTTGGCTTTTGTGGCAGTTTTCACTTTGGCCTTTTACCAACAGGACTGGAAAATTAAAATATTTGTTCCAAACCTTGGGCTTTTAAAGCTGATCGGAAAACTCTTGAACTTCTTAACGTCATAAAACATACAAAGCTTCAGAGATTTTACTTAGATGTGTGTGTGGCAGCCACTGTGGCTAGGGCAGGAATGCATAACTTTAATAAATGAAACCACTTAAGCTTAATGATGTAGGAAGCCTGAACTGCGTTGCAGTCTTTTGCAGTGAATGGAAACTTACAAGTTAAGTAACTTTTTGTGGGTGTCATTAATGACTTCTAGTGTTAACTAGCAAATTTCACCAAAGCATTTTTGTAGCACATATGCCGTGTTTGTTGGTGACCTTTTTTGCCAAATATTTTCCTGGATATTGACCATGTGGCCAGCTTATAGGATCATTTTTTCCCAGTGCCCCATAACTGTTTGTGAGGCGGGCATGATATCACAGATCTGTATCAGCCATGCTCAGAACTTTTAGGCATACAAACTGTAAGATCATTGCTGATCTGCATCATGCATGCATGATATCATAACCCGATCAGTTCTCCAGCCTTCAACTCCACGTGCATTTAAAATACTGCAAGTTTTTTATATTTTTTTTATTTTTCATACCATAATGAAGATATCATGAGTACTGCCTCAAGATATATAACACTGATCCCTGTGCATTCACAGCACAGTGCAGAATGGCTAATTTGCCATGTGTCACAACTAGGAGTTAAAAAAAGCCTTAAATAAGTCTTCCGTCTACCTCATCAAAAAACACAAGAGACCCACTGAAATAATAATAATGAAAGATGTATTACTATTTACAAGACTTTTCTTTCTTGGTGATGGAAGAAAAGAAGGTGAAGCATCTGCACAGATACATTGGCAAGAAAAATAAGATGCTTGATTTGTGCCTGGCGCCATGACTTCAAACAATGGAATGAGCCAATCCCACACTGCTGCTTTGTGGCATGGCCAATGTGAGCTTCAGATGCTATTGCCAATTTGTGTTATTTGTTCCATCTGCATCTGTTGTTGCTTGAGACACAGTGACACAGTGGTTAGCACTGCTGCCTTGCAGGTCAGATCTCATTTTTGGTCACAATAATCACTCCGGCATAGTTGATGGACACTTCCCTAGCCCTTGGGGACACTCAAAAGACCAATGTACCTTTATAATCTTCTCAGAACTAGTTCAGATCCCCCTTCCCTTTTGACTTCAATTCATTTTGCGGATCTCAGCAAAGTTCCCAAACATTTCTATGTTTTCGGCAGACTCATGGTAAAGTGAACTCCATGGGGTTCACGCATCACTGTCAAAACTCAGAGATGGATTCTATAGAAAATGGTGGAGTAAGATTGAACCTGTTATTTACTATTTTTTATGTTAAAAAGAAATTTTGTTGTACTTGTTTTGCAATACAATGATACAATGTACACTGATAACCTTTTTATATTGGCAATATTTTGCATTTACCTTGAAATGCTACAAATTCTCACTGATAGTTTTCATAGTCACAGTTTTGCTAAATGGTTGTGAGGCTGATGTAGGTCCCATTTAGACACTTCTGTCCCAGGTCCTGACATTTATAATGGTGTCCCTATCTAAGAGGGCTGAATGAAGTGGAAACTGGAGGAGAGAAAAATACAGTAGCATTAACAGTTAATTTTGTGTTCTTGGTGAGGAATTCAAGATGGAAGAATATGAGTGAGCAATGGCAAATGAGCATACCAATGCCAGCCTTCTGAAGTGACGCTAACACATCCCGCTCAGGCGCTATGTGACTCTCTCTTGCAAAAAATGATCTTCTAGTTACAGTTGGGTGTCCTTCCTATTCCAGTATAATGCAAGACAAGTTGTGAGGCCTGACTTTGGTGTGGTCAGGGCAGCTATAGCTGTGACTTCTAGATTTTCTCCATGTGGAAAAGTCCCAACATTAATAAATCTCCGAGATGTATAACTTGGTGTCAGCATTTACCACACAGGCAGATAAACATCTGAAATTTAAAAAGAAGAAATTGAATTTCTGACTTTTTCCAGTCATTCTGAAGATTTACAAGGTACATGCGGTAGACGTCCACAGAGAACATAAAGGAAAAAGCAAGACCTAGAGGCGGTGGAGATAATTAAGTTCACAGGAAACAAGTTTCTTTTGGCATAATAGCTAAAATGTTAAAGCTTAAGGAAATAGAATCACATTAAAGCAAGCTAATTTGTTACTGTATTTTTAATTTTTTAAAGATACAACATTGCAGAGTTCTGATGTACGGGTTCTTTTTTTTCCCAAACTATTCCTCTTTAAAATAAGAGAAATTAGCTCAGTGTGGACAAAGTTAACAGCAGAAGGATTGCACATGTAGTCTCATTAGGAAAACCGAAAATTAGAACTCCTAATTAACTGATTAGCTGTCTTGTACAATCAGAAAATGTGCAATTACAAAATCATTCACTAAAACGTGGGAGACTGCTGGGAAACTTCAGATTGCAAAGAACTGCAGATGCCTTGCAAATGCATTTTTGAGATTCACAATTAAACCTCTGAGCAGAGGTATTAACATGTTGTGGTCTTATCTTGATGAATAAGCAAGAGGCTACAATAAGAGACTACAGTCATTTCACTCCAACAGTGTGGTCAAGAGAGAATAATGTCATACTGGAGGGGTCTCCTGCTTCACCTGATTATTATCTCAATATCTTCATTTCCTATTCACAATCATCTTATTAAGGTGGGTGAACTGCTTTGAGCAGACTAGCCCTGCCTTCACTTACACTTTCTTCAGTTCTTCACTGCTTAATGTCTTGAACTATTTAATGAAGTACATGACTAAGGATTGGCTAGTCTAGCTAAAAAGTGTATTCTTGAATTAATAAAGAGACCTAATTATGACAAATATCTCTATATATAATCTTCATTTGGATCTTGATCTTTGTTTGTCCGCGAATGAATTAGAAGAAGAAGCACTAGATGGCAGTAGAGAGACAGCTAAAACATAGGCATTGCATTAAGAATCTCCTCCAGGCTTATACTACTGAAGACTGTAGTACTCCAGTCACACCTCAAAACACAGACATTCAAACTAAACAAATTGTTGTGCTTTAAATTAACTAAAGAGATCTTCATTTAGATCTTGATCTTTGTTTGTCCGCGAATTCCACGCATGCGTAGACCAACTTCCAGTTTAGTACGTTGTTGTTACTCACGGTTGTCAACAATGTGCGGAATAACGAAAGGGGTGGTGAACAGTGTTACGCTGGTTAGCTCCTGAGACCTGGTTAGAGAATGAGATTGCCGAAGATAAAAGGTACGTGCCTAAGTAACATATGAATGAAAGAAAGACAGTGGGTAAAATGAATGACAACGTAACAGCACATCCCGGAAATTATTATTGTTACGTTGTAGCTGGTCAGTGCTGCATGTCTCACAGTTGTACCGTGGCTTGCTCACATGTCAGTGAATTGATCCCTATTTATACTTTAAAGAGCCTGGATACCTATGTGTCCCCCTTTTATAACCATTGCTCCGTGTATATTGCCTTACTCTTTGGATTGCCACAAAGCAACCTGCGAAATTGGAGAAAGGTTGAGAAGACATTGTGAGAGGAAACGATAGCATTGTGAAAACGAGATGGACTGTGAATGGACAGAAGCAGAAATGCTCCTACACCACCACATAATTACTATTCGGACAGTGATTCCGAGTAGGCCGTTCCTATCGAATCAATGTCCAAGGGTTTTCTTTTGCAATTTTGTTTCCCTTATAAAAAATCATAATGCTGTGCGACGAAGGGCCCAGTTCACGAATGGCAGCCGCGTTTAAACATGGAGCCCTTCACAGTCAACTTTAACATGCGCAACGTAGTTGGGCGCACATGGCTAGTGTTTTAATAAAACCTGAATGACAATTGTACCTGATAATTTGGAATGCACTGTATATCTGGTGTATTCCTGTTGGTAATTCTTATTTTATGCAGAATGTTTCTAGTAAAGATTGCATAAAAGTACATTTAAAAACACTGAATTTAAAAAACTACTACGAAGTAGTTGGACCTCTGGTCCTCAAAGAAA